>NC_056735.1:365773757-365866257 GCF_019279795.1 Protopterus annectens
GGTTTCTTTGAGGCTAAAAGTTAATGTTTTCTGAAAGCATGGATACTGTTTTTCTCATCTAGGGGGAAATAAAGATAAAACAAGAACAGACAGCAATTAGTGTAAGTAGGAGCACAGGCAGTAACACACATCTTACCATAGAAAACCTTTAGGTCAATAATTCCTGTGTGTGCAGCTGTCTATTTTGGGACAGTTGTTTATATTAGGAGGGTTAAACTTCATTAGTTGGAGATGTACGAAGTTTTGTGTGTTTGTATTACATTAATAGTTTATGTGGTGTTCTGGGGGTGTGTCTGTTTTTTTGTTTAAGGGTTTTCTCTACAGAAAAACTCTAAAATGTAACTTTGATTCAAATGGAAAGGACAAGAGATAACTGTATGAAAGATCAACCTGTCAAACATTAATGGGTGCATGTATCACAAAACCTGGAAATAGACATCTAGAAAAGCTGTCATAGATAATAGGTGGGAATAATAACCTGTTATCATAAAGGCTACACTTTCTGTATTATCTTGGAATGTGAATGGTCCCACGCGTATAGACCAAAAGTAAAGAGTTTTGAATTAAAAATGGTAAGTACAAATAACAATGTTAGATGAGACACATTTGAAAGAACTGTGTATGTGAATTTGATAAAGAAAATACTTCAGGGGGATATTCAGCAGAGCATTAGGGACAAAGGAAAGGAGGAATACTTCTATTAATTGCTAGAGGAGTACCAAATGTGATAGAAGGAAAAACAAAAGATAATAATGGTAGATTTTTGGTAGTAAGGGGGCCACTGGAGAGGGAGGAGGATTACTCTGGCATATATTATCTTCTACTTAAAACTGCTATTATGGAGCTTTAACATTTTTGGGAAATAATCATCTTTCAGCAGGGAATATTACTTATAAGTGGGGACTGAAATTTGATTTGCAGCAGTGAGACTATATCTGGGTGCCTAGAAGGGAAAATATATCAAAAGAGAGTAGATTTCTGTAGAAATTTCTGAAAATATTTGGTATGGCTGATGTGAATTTGGTAGCAGGAACTGGGAGAGAATTTACATATCATTTCCCCAAGGTACAATAATGGGGTGAGACTAAATAGAAATTAAATGTCACAAGAAAAAGTACATTTAACTGAGAGCTCTGACACACATTCAATAACTATTTCAGACCATGCACCAATAATAACTAAGATAAAATGAAAGGTAGTGAAATAAAAATGAGACACTAGTGCTTCCCCACCTATCTGTTAAAAAGAGAGGAGTTTAAGGAATGGGTAATGGAAATTATTCTGGAGTTATTAGGGAGGACAGAGCGTTCTTCAGAAGTTATAGCTAGTGCATGGGACAAAAAAAGTGGAGTTTAAAAATAGGGTAGAAATAAAACAAAACAATTTGGTTATAAGTAGCAAGAATTATTTAGTGGAGTTGGCAAAGGTTAAATTATTGCAGAATAAGGGGAACTTCATAGAACAAGAGGAGGTGCAACTGCAGAGAGCTAAAGAGAAAATAAGGGAGTACACAGATAATATGTGTGAGTCTAGAAAGATAGCTATTAAGCAACTGTTTTTGATAATAACTCCAGACACAATAACATAGGCAGCAGAAAGTAGAAAGGGTTGTTTCCAAACTTAGGGAGCCTATAACAAGAAAAATAACCAGAGATCCTGTAGAGGTATTAGAGATATATCTGAATTTTATCAACATTTTATATAAAACAGAAATGTGAAAACAAAATAAAAAACACAAATGGAAATATTTATGGAAGACTTAAAATATGCCAAGAATAGAGTCAAATGAGGCTCAACAATTAACAGTTAAGATAGGAGGAGATGAAATACAAAGTGGTGATGTATAACCAATCTACAAGACAGTTCCCAGAAGTGGATGGTATTCCTGTGGAAATTTGGAACATAGGAGGGAAAAACATGATAAAGATCTTGAAAGTTTTGTTTAACAGTATTTTAAAAGGAGGGGGAAGCACCAACACCCTGGAAAAAAATCTGTGGTGATTGAAATCCCTAAAGACAGTAAAGACCCATCAGATTCAGCTTCATATAGAACCATTTGAATTTTAAACCACAATTATAAAGTGTTTATGTCTATAATGGCTAAAATAATGGCAATGGTGTTGTCAGAATTGATAGAAATGAATCAATGTGGTTCTCTGCAGAGGAGACAAACATGCGACAAAATTAATAGAACAATGATGATCCAGAGGGAAGCAGAATGTAAGAAAATACTACCACTGTTGGTGGGTCTTGGTGCAGAGAAAACATTCAACAGAATAAGCTGGGGTTTTATGAGTAGGGCAATGGAAGCATTTGCATTCCCTGATACAATAATAAGGTTAATTAGGATGATATATATAAAAGATCAGAGGTAAAAATCAATGTGGGAGGATTCATTTCTAATAAGATGTGTCTGAAAAGAGGAACCAGGCAGGGTTGCCCACTTTTCTCTTTGTTATTTGCATTACATTTAGAAACACTGGGAAATAATATAAGGGATTCAGAAATTCAAGTATATAATTGGTATGGTAATCTAGAAACTTTGGCTTTATTAGTAGGCAATATTATTTTGTACCTGATAAAACTAGAAAAGGACTTCTCAGAGTTGTGGAACATTTTGAAAACGTTTGAATTTTTTCAGGATGTAAAATTAATGAAGATAAAACAAAGGTTATATCTGTAAACTATGTACCCGCACATGAATTAGTTCAGCAATACCCATATTTTATGGGGATGAGATAAAATGAAATATTTAGAAGTATGGGTTAAAAAAGATTCTGTTATGGCAGCTAAGCATATGTGGTATAGGTTATGCACAGACTAGGCATGTTTTATCAACCACAGAAGATGTGGATATTAATTAATAAAGAGTTGAACAATTTTATTTGGGAGAGAAAGAGTCAAGTGGAATAAAGTGATCCTTCCAATAGAACAAAATAGTTTAGGTTTACCTGATTTGAAAGAATATTTTAGAGCTACACAGCTAAGGCTCTTATACATAACACAAGCAGAAAGCTACAATTCAAAGTGTAAAGGGATTATGATGAAGTAGGGGGAAATTCAGCAAATGAGAGTAAAATTTTATATGCAGATTTTTAAGGAGAATAACAGTCATTCAGAATATTATACTCAAAGTAGCAGAAAATATTATAAGAAATAAGCCAACATGGGAATGGAGAAAGGGGATTTGGCTGATAGAGATGACTGCAATTAGGGATATAGAGAAAAGGCAAGATGAGGATGGAATTTACTGGAGGAAACTGGCAAAGGAGCTAAGTTTATTAGGAAAAAAATAATTAGAGAGGGAAAGGCAATAGAATGGGAAGAGGTCAAGAAGACAGACTGCTGACTAGATACTATCTTCACTACCAGGGACTGATATCAAACTATAGGCAAAAAGAATGGGATAGGGGAATCCTAAGTTAAAGAACTGCACTGGCAGAATTTTTAGTTGAATGTAGAACAGAAGCTGCTGTTAAAAAAGGATAGGGCATACAAAATATTCATGATAAGTATAGGAATCAATCAGAGGAGGTTAGAAAAGATTGGGAAGAGGGACTGGATAAGCAATTCACAAAGAAACAATGGGAGGACATATGTATGGCTCCCAAATATGCAACAAAGTCTAGAAGATTTAGGACTTTTGCCTGGAGGTGTTTGCATATGTATGTTTTATACCCCAAGCAGACTCCAATGACTTTTTCCTCAGATAGAAGGGAAATGTCAGAGTTGTGATGGGGAAGAAAGAAGTAAATGGGGACATATGTTTTGGGAGTGTAACGAGTTGGTAGACTTTAAAAATTCCCTAGAGAGTAATTTCTCAGAAATACTGGGTGAGCAAATGGGTTTAATTAAGTAAATGATTTTCTGAGCTGGGATACAGGATCTGAATTTCCTAGATATAGCAAGGCCTTGTTAATTTAATTCTTGTGGCTGCAAAAAAGCAACTATTAGAAAATAGAAATCAAAATCTAAACCAACTGTGTTAAAGTAGTGAATATTGTAACATAGACAAAAGAACTGGAAATGGGATCTGTAGAAAATGGTAGAAGCAAATTACAATGAAAACATATAAATTGTGGGAACAATACATGGAGAAAAATGTTTTGGAGGAGGAATGAGGTTTAAGGGAAGGCAAGCGGCAACCAACTTTTGCAATGTTGGAATAATTATACTACACAGAGGAATATGTGTGCTGTATAATGTTTGTAACTGTAAATGTTAATATGGTTTGTTTTATGTTTATGTATGTGTGTATGTATATATATATATATATATATATATATATATATATATATATATATATATATATATATGTGTGTGTGTGTGTGTGTGTGTGTGTGTGAGAGAGAGAGAGAAGAGAGAGAGAGTGTGTGTGTGTGTGTGTGTGTGTGTGTGTGTGTGTGTGTGTGTGTGTGTGTGTGTGTGTGTGTGTATGTATAAATGTAAGTGTGCCTGTGTCACAAGTAATAATTCAATAACAGTGTCTAAAAAAACAGAAAAATAGAGGAAGAATGATCTCTGCAGTAAAGTCTTGTTTTGTGGGTTTGAAGAAGTTGGCCTGAATGGTTATGATAGCTAAGATTATATGCAATCATCTGTCATATTAATTTAGAGGCAAGGGCTTATCTTTAGCACATTCCTGGACAGGAATACCATTTTGATTTTTCAAAGATTTTGCAGTGTTGATCTTTTCTAGGGCAAGGAATGATGAACTGGCATACAGAATTTGAAATGGTTTTAATGGAGGAGACATTTCTTTTGGAGTGTCTTGCAATTAACGAGAGTACATATTCTAGTTGAGCCAGATGCATTTGCTTATTGCTGCCTTACTGGGTATATAAAATATATGAGAATCCCAGTCTTTAAAAAATACATTTTTTATGCAAACCGAAATAAGGCAGGTTCTTCCAAACAACAATACAAATTCTTATGGTTTAACTAAATGCACAGTTGGTACTTTTAACTCAGTAGTGTACTGCTCAGAAAGAGTCTTTTTTGGTAGGTATATCTCTCTCTCTCTCTGGATTCCACTGGCAGAAAACTTCCTTCACTTTAGTTGATAGTAGATACCCTGCTTTAGATACCCAATCCTTTTCACTAAGGGCAAAAAATGCCTCCTCTCAGCTTCATTTTTATATTTATTATTATTATTATTATTATTATTATTATTATTATTATATTCATGAACTCTTTGTTTGTTTGTCTTTTTTGGCTTTTCCCGGTTAGGGGTCGCTGCAGCGGAACTCCGGTCTGCTAATGATTGGCAGTCGATTTTTATGGTGCCAAGTTGCCAGCCCGACACCCAACCTTTAGTAAAGGCATGCCCATTCACGCATGTCTTTCGGAGGCCACTCGACCGCGGGGAGGACATGCAGACTCCACATAGAAGGCACTCCAGCCGATAATTGAACAGGAGAACCTCTTGCTGTGAGGTAACAACGCTACGGCTGTACCACTTTAAGCAAGTTTATTAATATAGTTAAGTGCCTTTCTGCTCTTAAAGAAATAGTTGCAAATTAATGTAAAAGTACAGTTGTGTACCTACCATAAATGTAGATGTTCAAGTGTATTCACTGTTGTAGTCATTACTCTTGGGTTATCCTGCTGGCAGGCTACCCGCAGTCGGCCTGAATTCCAAAGTCTTGGTCCGGCGTCGGTTGCTGTCGCCTCTTCCCTGACATTAGTGCGCCAGGGGTATAAAAGATGCATCCAACGCCATTTTCTTCAGTTTTTCTTGCCCCAGATGTCAGGTGCCTCCAAAAGGGTAGGCTAAATAAATTATGCCAATAAACATGCATGCACTAAAGTAAACATTTTCTTCATCTACAAGCAAATACACCACATAGGTTGTATAGAATAGAGAAGTACAGATAAGTCCCAGCAAAAGAAAGGGGGATGGAGGAAGGGTTACCTGGACTGCAACAGTGAATACACTCGAACATCTACATTTATGGTAGATACACAACTGTACTATGTTCATCGTGTTTCACTGTTGCAGTCATTACTCTTGGGTTGAATCCCAAAGCTGAGGATGGGTGGCTGGGCTAAATAGGATTAGGAGAGGCTAAGAGGCCCTGCAGAACCGCAGTGACAAAGCCTGCTCTGGATTTAGAGTAGAGAGGTAAGTGGTAGTGCTTTGTAAAAGTGTGCACTGAACTCCAAGTTGCAGCCTCTAAGATGTCTTTGATTGGTACTCCTCTGAGGAAGGCTGCTGAAGTGGCTGCTGCTCTGGTTGAATATGGCCTAATGCCCTTAGGCACTGATTTGCCATGCTGTGAGTAGCAGAAACGAATGCAATGGCCTATCCATTTTGAAACAGTCTGTTTTGAGATAGCCTTTCCTTATGATCCTGCAGCATATGCCACTAAAAGTTGCTCAGTCTTTCTGAAAGCTTTAGTTCTGTCCAAGTAGAAGCGTAGCTGTCTGTGTATGTCCAAAGAATGCAGAAGTCTCTCACCCTTGTTCTGTGGGTTTGGATAAAAGGTAGGCAAGTGAATGGTTTGGTTAAGGGCCACACTGGACACCACCTTAGGAATAAATGTAGGGTTCGTCCTCAGAGAAACCCTGTCTGGATGGAAAATGATAAAAGGTTCCACAGTCATGAGTGCCTGTAACTCTGAGACTTGTCTTGCAGAGGTTATTGCTAGGAGCAGAGCTGTTTTCCAGGATAAGAACTTTATATCCGCTGTTGAGACTGGCTCAAAAGGAGGCAGTGTGAGTTTTTCCAATACATAATTGAGGTCCCATGCAGGTATTGGTGCTCTCCTTGGAGGTCTTATGTTTTTGGCCCCTCTGAGGTACTGCCTTATTAAAGGATGAGAAAAGATAGGTGGTTCCGTATTGTAATGGGCTGAAATGGCAGAGGCATGAATCTTAATTGATGAAAAGGATAGGCCTTTGTTCAGCATCTCAGTTAGGTATTGTAAAATCTGAGGAATATTTGCTACAAACGTGTCAATTCCTGGTTTCTGGTTCCAAGCACATAATCTCTTCCATTTTTCTGCATAAGATTTTCTGGTACTGGGCCTCCTGGCCTCCAAAATAACATCCATTACAGCTTTGGAGAGAGGAATGTTCTGAATGGCTACAGTATCTGCCATGCTGCCAGATTTAAAGTCCTGAGTTGGCTGTGCAGGATCTGATTGTTTTGTTGGGTCAGTAAGTGAGAAGTCTGAGGCAGTGTCCAGGCTGGACCTTGAGACAAGTTCTTTAGGATTGGGTACCAGTGCTGGCGTGGCCAGTCTGGGGCAATCAGTATCATTTTTGGCTTCTCTTGTCTGACCTTTAGGAGTACCTTGGGGAGGAGAGGTAGTGGAGGAAAGGCATATACTGTTAGGTTTTTCCAGCTGAAGGATAGGGCATCCACTTTCCATGCTTGCTTGTGATAGGTCCTTGTGCGGAATCTCTGTAGTTGGCAGTTGTGAGGGGAAGCAAATTGATCTATGTCTGGGCATCCCCATTTCCTTGTTATCATGCTGAAGACTTGTGGATCCAATTTCCACTCGTGGGGATCCATGAGGTTTCTGCTTAGTTCGTCTGCCAGAGTATTTATTTTTCCTGGCAGGAATTGTGCTTGCAGGTGAACTTGATAAGACAATGCTGTGTCCCACAAAGTCATGGCTTGTCTGCAGAGGGGGTAGGAATGTGTGCCCCCCTGCTTGCTTATGTACCACATGACTGTAGTATTGCCCGTCTTTATCAGTAGTTGTCCTGGATGAAGTGGATCCTTGAAAGCTGCCAGGGCATTCTGAACTGCCAGCATCTCTTTTTGATTGATATGAAGATGCATCTGGCTTGCGAGCCATGTGCCCTGAATACATTTTCCTGCCATGTGGGCCCCCCAGGCATAATCTGATGCATCTGTTGTTAGTGTCTGCCTGGCTGTGGGTAAAGTGAATGGCTGTCCCTTGTTGTGGTGACAGGCCTGTGCCCACCATCGAAACTCCTGTTGCAGGCAGGGAGTGAGGGTAATTAATGTTTACAGGCTGTGGCAATGTTGAGCCCAAACACTTTTTAGAAACCATTGTAGTTTCCTCATATGCAGTCTGGCATATGGAATTAGCAGAATGCAGGATGCCATGAAGCCCAAAGCCTGTAGAATTTTTCTTGCAGATAACTGGGACTTTGTTGCCAACATTCTGAAGTAAGAAGTTAGTTGTCTTTGTTTGTCTGGCGTGAGATAAGCCATCTGGGCAGTTGTATTTAAGCTTGCACCCAGGAATATTATCTCTTGAGAGGGTACTAGTTTTGATTTCTTTTCATATACTGTGTACCCTAGGCAAATTAGTAATCTTTTTACAAACTCCAGATGCTTTAGTAGAATGCCTTTGTTCTCTGCTTGAATAAGGCAGTCGTCCAAGTACAGATATATTTGAATTTCTCTTTATCTACAAAATGCAGTTACTGGTGCCAGGCATTTTGTGAAGACCCTGGGCACAGTAGATAAGCCAAAGGGCAGTGCAGAGAATTGGTAGTGCATTGAGCCAGCTATGAATCTAAGGTATCTTCTGCAAGATTGTCTGATTGGGACATGCAGGTATGCCTCTTTTAGGTCCAAAGTTATGAGCCAAGCCTTCTTGCCCAGCATGGGCAGTGACTGCTGCAGAGTCAACATTTTGAATATTGGAACATCCAGAAATGTGTTTAGAATAGACAGGTCCAATATTGGCCTCCAGGCTTTGTCCTTTCTGGGCACCAAGAAAAGTCTCGAGTAGAATTATTGTCCCTGTTCTAGTTGTGGTACTCACTGAATGGCCCTCATGTCCATGAGGGATGAAACTTGTTTTTGTGCCTCTGCCCATTGATTGTAAGGCAGGTCTGGCATACCTTTTGCCCTTGGCAGTGTGTGAAAGTGGAACCTGTAGCCCTGAGACACTATGTTTAAGACCCATTTGTCCTGGGTGCTCATGTGCCAATTTTGTGAAAAAAGTGCTAGTTTTCCCCCTAAGGGGGCTGCCAAAAGATAAGTGCTTGGTTCTGGCAGAGGAAAGTCATTGGGACTGTTTCCTGTATGGCTGTGATTTGTCTTCTCTGCTTTTAGAGGTAGAAGCACCCCATTGTTTAGGCCTGTATGAGCCCTGGGGCTGGGATCTGCCTCTGGGGCATCTGTATCTGCCTCTTTGTTGCCTGTCTGACACTGGAAACGAGCAATTCTTAGTAGACCAGTTCCTGCTAAATCTGGGTGGCTGTACCTGTAAGAAATCCTTAACTGTCTGCATAGATTTTGCTTTGTCCTCCATTTTCTTCAACACCTCTTCTGCTTTAACACCAAACAAAGTATCACGCTGTAATGGACCATCTAATAATTTTGCTTTAACATGTTCAGGCAGATTCTGTTCTTTTAACCAAGCATGTCGCCTAATGACAGAACCCGTAACAGCAGCCCTGCAAGAGGCCTCCAGAGAATCAAAACCACATTGCAAAGTATGCTTTCCCACTTGTTCAGTTGCATGCAATAAATCCTGCATTTCTTTGTTTTCTGCACATTCAGAATTTGCTAACATTTTCTGTTTAAGCAGTGACAATAAGTATTGCTGATATTTAAGCATATGAAATTGACAATTTAAAGCCCTCACAGTCGAGGTAGCAGAAGTGTAAACCTTTTTCCCCCATCTGTCCAGGGCCCTTGAATCCCTATCAGAGGGGATAGGGTTTTTTGCAGTGGAAGCCTTGACCCCTTTGGGACTCTGAGAAATAGTTTCTGGGTCAGCAGCAGGGTTTTTATAAAGACATTTATGTGAGTCAGGAACCCTGTAGTATCTGTCTGGCTTAACAGGTGCAGGAGGTAAAAAGTCAGGGGACAGACCGGACTCTGAAAATACATCATCTACAATGTCTAAAACAGGAGGAATAGCAAGAGGCCTGTGCTGAGGTAGTAAAAGAAAATCTCTAAGCCTTTTCTTAGATTCTGAGTAGTCCTAGCTCTCTCAATGGAAGTGTTCCCTCAAGGTATGCAGGGTTTCCTCAAAAGAAAAATCCTCAGGGGGAGGCTGAAGGGATAGATTCTTCTGCATCAGAATCCTCATAGGGAGGGAGTATTCTTGGTCAGAAGAGGAACCAGAGGAAATGGAAACCTGATCTGAAGATTCATATTCTGTCTCTTGCCTAGGCCTCTTCTCAGGAGGGGGATGGGAACCCCTGATCAAAGTAATTAGGTCTTCGGCCATTTTGAGCATCTGTTTTTTAGGCATGGAGGCCTGTCCATGGGCTTGCTGTACTTGTTTCTTTGTCTTTAGTGGTGCTTTAGTTTTGCCTTTGGAGTTGTAGTCGGTTTGATATATATAACTGTGTAGCCTGAAAACACCCTCAGAAGCCGATGCCTGCTCAGCAGCTCCAGACCCAACTGAGGGAATATTTTCCAAGTGTCCAATACCTTGAGTATCCAGAGGCCTAGTCTGCTCCACGTGGGAGTCGGAAGCGGCCTGCGGCTCTGAGGTAGCAGGCATCAGGGGTTACGAAAGCGCCTCACTGAGAACCGGTGAACCGGTGACTGGCTTAGAAGAAACCTCTTCGTCAGTTTTGGACCTCGGATGCCTGTCCTTTTCCTTGCGATTCTTGTGAATTGCAGTAGTCGGATGACTATCCAACGACATCTTGTAATTAAATCTTCGGCCAAAGTAATGAAAAGCAAAATTGTACCGACGCTTAATAGTGCGTTGGTTAAATCTTGCACAAAATCTACAATTAGCTACGTCATGATCAGGGCCTAGGCAAGGAATACAAGATTAGATTAGTACTAGCACTAGGCTAACTGCCCTTGTGAGCCATTTTAAGCCTTGCCAATTATCTCTTATAAGATTCAAACTCTGCACCTTGTGTTTGTAAGGCAAACACCTTAACCATTAGGCCACCCTCACAAGAATGGAAGTCCTTATGAGGTATTTTCTTCCCACAAGACATACAATTATTAACTTTTTCTGACTTCGGTCTGGAGCAAGAAAAAAGTTTCCCCAACGGAGTACTTAACTTTTGAATGAAGACTTCGGATATGATATCTTTTATACCCCTGGCGCACTGACGTCAGGGAAGAGGTGACAGCAACCGACGCCGGACCAAGACTTTGGAATTCAGGCCGACTGCGGGTAGCCTGCCAGCAGGATAACCCAAAAGTAATGACTGCAACAGTGAAACACGATGAACATCACTTATTTCTTCTAAAGAAACATCATGCTATTAACATAACTCGCACTTCTATATATTTTGGTCACTTGTACTCTTCTATTTGATAAGAATTACCATGTACTGCTATAACAGAAACTTAGCTTGAATGTGTCAGTTTAGTGAACATTGGATGGTTTGTGTGTCCAGAACAGGCCATTCACTTTGTGGTGGGTTGAGCCAGACCAATGCAGTATTTTATGTTTGAATGTCTGTAGCCAGTTTAAGGCAGGAAGCTTGTCTTCTTCAACTTTTCTGCAGTTTCTCCAGATCATTCACTGGCCTGTTTGGCACCCTTTATAATGCTGTTCTGCTTCCTATAATCACTAAAGCTCTCATTTCTTCCCTTAGGTTTTGGAAATGGCAACATGGTATTTCTGCACTCATCTTGTGTCTTCTCTATTACGTCCACTTTAAGCCATTTCCTTGCTACTTTCTGTATAGCCTTTCTTCAGGGATGTGGTATTCTTTAGGGTTTTAAGCCACGATTTTCTAATGGAAAACCACTTACTGTGGGTTTGAATAACAGTTATTTCAGCAGGCAGTTCTTAAAACACTTTCTTGTTCCCAGCAGGAACTTCCTTAGTTATTGTTTCTGTGGCTTAAATAAGGTGTCATTTACTTGAACTGCTGGCATAGAGATCAGTTTTCTTTCTTCACCAGATTCACTAACTTCTGCTTCTAGGTTATCTACAAAAATTTTGCTCTTCCTTCCGTGCTTTCAGAATGATGATGTGGTATATCTGTTCTGGTCTGTCTAATTCTGTGGTTTATCTCATTCACTTTTTATGTTATTTCAAATGGAACCTCACATTTAGCCAAATATTTGTTTCTACTGAGGGAATCAAAACTGGTCTCTAGCTTTATATTCCCTAACTCTTGTATTTCTATTATAACCATTTGTTCTGTACTTAAATTACCTTCAACTTCACAAAATGGGACTATCCTGCATTCCTGAAACTGAGGTCTATTCTGATCCTTTGGAAAGATGACAAGCATTTCTGGTTGCTGAAATCCTTCAGCTGCACGTTTGGCTAAAACAGATATCCTCTCTATACGGATGGAAGGGTCCTACTTTAGGTTTAATATCTACAGATGTAACAAATTAAAACTAGTTGCTTTATTAGTACCAAAAATCACTTCTTCTACAGGAAATGCTGTACACACATTCTGCATTTTATACTTTGAATTACTGTTGTCTGCTGAATACTCACTTGTGTGTGGAGTCTGGCTAATCTTTACTAACATCACTGCACGTTTATTTTAAAGTACTTTGATTAAAGTTTTCTGCCTGCCTTACTGACACTGTCTGCTTTTGTCACTAAGTTTACTACAGTGTGTTGTTCAAAAAGATCAACTGATGCCTATACACTTCTTTTATCTTGTCCATTAGAACCACCATGTATTACACTCTCTGCAACTGGATTTTACTTGCACACTTTAAAACATTTATTTCTTGCTTCCCATCAGCAGTATTCATTTTGATACAGGCATCATAACCTTTAACCCTGACACTTTTTTTTTGTTTTAGCCCATAGATACTGCTCTGCACAACTGATGTATCAGTAATGTCCAAAATGTCTCTACCCTTCATGACGACCTGTTTTCATGTTTTCATTGAATGCCTTACTTTATCAGAGCTACATCATGAATGGATCTTTTTTTGCAGTAGTGAGACTTAAAGATATGCATGTAGGTGTGTGCGTGAATGGGTGTGCCTTCTTTGAAGGTTGGGCATTGGGCTGGCAACTCGGCACCGTAAATATCCACTGCCAATCATTAGTGGACCAGAGTTCCGCTGTGGCGACCCCTAACCGGGAAAAAGCGGAAAGACACCACTTCTTGTCACTTAGAATTTTCAGATTTAACTCATTAGATAACATATGGCTACTGCTCATTTTGGATTCCTAAGTGTTTTGATCCTCCACCCCGTCATTCTGATTCTGACTTGCTGCTCTGAGGGATAGGTTGCTCTGACTACATAAGCTAAATGACTTATCTGTGTTTTGTTCAAAACTTGTAAGACTATTTAGAACACTGCTGTGTGGTCCCTTCTATATATCAAGTCACTTTGTAACTCAGTAGGTAAGAATTAACATTTTGCTCAGTTTTCCCCCTACAGCTTCACATATTTCTCTTGTTCTGCTTAAAGTGTTATCTTTCCCTCTGCATTCTTAAAATGTAACCTGCTTACCAGAAAGTCGGCCACCTCTGGAGATTATTCAAGGTTATCCTGTCATGAGGTACAGAGAATTGTCTCCTTACTACTAGCACATGTAATGGGATGACAGTGTTTAATTACCATAGAAAAAGTCATACTTCTCAACTGTCGAGTTTTTTGCAGCATGTCCAAGTTTTTGCCTCACATTTTTGGTTTGTTTCTCATAAAAGTGCTGTTTTGTGGTAAATCACTGTCAAATAATTGAGTATTGAAGTCAGAAAATAATGAAAGACATTTGAGTTTCAGACGTCATACCCTTCAGAAAATTCATGGTAATGTAAAACCTGTTGTTCTATCAACCTTCTTATTTTGAAAGAGCAATATTTAAAATTTGTCTCTTTTTTGGGCCTTTGCCCCCCCCCCCCCATTATTTATGGCTCTAAGAGGTTAAGAGGGTGTCAGTTGCTGTCTCTACTGTATCTAATTTTTATTGTTCTCTTTATGAACCTGATGCATACGTGTTGAGACAGAGACCCTCAAAGAGGTGCAACCCTCATGCAAAAATATGTTTAAAAAATGTAATTTACACATTGTCTGTAGTTTTGAGATAATATCAGTGCATACCCTACAAATATATGCTCATTTGTAAACATAAATAGGTTCCTTACTGAAATCTCAGGACTCAAATCACTGAGTCCTAAATTACAAAAAAAGACCGAAACAACAGGAGAAAGTGAATATCAAATATCATTCTTATCTTTTAAATTTGCTTTGTTGAAGGGTCAAGCCTTCTTGTATGCCTTGGATCTTATATATAGCAACTCTGGGATTACTGCATGCCATGGCCGGGCTAGTCACTCAACAGTATAAAATATGGCTCTAGGTGATTTGGTCATGTTGACTAATGTTGCCAAATAGGCATGGGTATTTGCCAGTGATAAGTTGTTTAAGAACCCAGCCTACTCCGACCTATGCCAATGTCCAGTTTCCCAGCTTGGGTTACTTGGGTTAGCTCTGTTGAGCAAAAGCTGGACGTAAAATCAGTCAACCTGCTAAACATGAACTAAGAATTGCTACACTCAGGTTCACTGACAATACGCATCTTGGAAGCGGATTACATGATGGTAAGGAGGAGGGTGGACATTCTATGTATCCAGGAGACAAGATGGAAGGGCAATGCTTACTACTCAGGAGAAGGACAGGCTAGAAATGCTGTGGGAATTGTGGTGAGGGAGGGGCTTCAGAAGACAATGATGGATGTCATCAAAATTAGTGACAGACTCATGGTAATCAGACTCCAGCCTAATGATATGGCACTGTTCATAACCTCAGCCTATGCCCCACAGTAAGGTTGTGATAGTGACAAAAAGAGTGCATTAAGACAGCAGTTGCAAGACCTATTATAAAAAGCAGGACAATTTGAATTGGTGTTAATAATGGGTGACTTGAATGCACATATTGGGATAGACAGAACAGGATATGAGGACTGCATGCGTCCTCATGAGTAGGGCAACAGGAATAAAGAAGGACAGGCCATTCTAGACTTCTGTCTGGTAAATGGCTTGATAGTGACCAACACAAGATTTACAACATTACATACAAGACTGGCCAACATGCAACTCAAGTAGACTTCCTCCTAGTAAGGAAAGGGCACTGGGGTGGAATCCATGATTGCAAAGTCATCCCCAGAAAAACAATCAGCTGCAAGTAATGGTCAGAGAGGGCTCTAAGCTTAACAGAGACCAGGCTGAAGACCTGGAAGTTGACTGGAGAGAAAGCACAACCGTTCAAGGAATTACTCAGGGCTGTAGCACCTCAAGAAGAAAAGGAAATAGGTGTAGTTGAAGAAGAATGGCAGCTCCTCAAAAAGCATGTGTGAGGACTACAGAACATATATGTGGCTAAACCAGGTTTGAAAATAAGGTATATAAGGAAAGCTGGTTGTGGAATGCAAAAGTACAGGTAATCATCAAAAGAAAAAAAAGAGTGCAGGAAAAAGTGGGAGACAGAAAAGATGGAGCAGAGTAGAAAGGAATACTGGTTGGCTAACAAAGATGTAAAGAAAGGAGTTGCAATTGCAAAGAACAAGGCATCACATGCACTCTTCCAGCTTCTGGAAAGTAAGTCAGTAGATGGCACAAACAAACTATATGCAATGCAAAGATAGAAAGATAAAGAAGATAGTAAGACACCCTTCATAAGGGATGCCAGCAACAACTTGCTCACCAGTCCAGAACACATCAAAGATAGATGGAATGAGTACTTCCAGCGGCTTCTGAATGGAGGACTCCCCACAGAAACTGTACTGCCCCAGACACAGCCTACAATGACAGAAGAGGAGTAGCCCACCACAGAAGTAAGAACAGCACTAAGGAAAATGAAGTCAGGGAAAGCAGCAGACTCATATGAGGTCATAGCAAATATGATAAGGATGCTGGGTGAGTTACGGGAGAAATGGCTCCTGACGGCACTCATAGCAGTGTGGAGAGAAAGGAGTGTCTCAGATGACTGGAAAATAAGCATACTAGTTCTAGTGCTCAAGACAAGAGGGGACATGCACAACTGTGGGCAGTATGGGGTATCAAACTCCTGTCACATTGCATGAAAGTTCTGGAGAGGGTGATTGATAAATGAATATGCAGAGTAGTAGAAAGTAAAATAGGAGATGAGCAGTTCAGATTCAGATCAGGATGCAGCACAACTGGGGATTCTAAGATGGCTGCTAGCTAGATAGCACATACTGCAGTTTGCTCCAAATACTAGCTAAGAATCTAACCCCATCTAAGGCTACTGTTGCTGCAAAAATCTACAGAAAGGCATCACCTATGACAATCTATCTTTCAAATAGAGAGATCCTTTTTTTCCAGCCTCTGAATTAAGAAAAATAAGAAATACATACCTTGGATCTGTGAGGTGACTAAGCAGTGTATCTTCTACATGTGCTGGGCCTGAAATTATCAAGGGGTAGCTACAAAGGTGTAATAGAAGCAAGCTTTGTTTTACACAGTAAAGGAAGAATGAAACAAATGGAAATACACACATCTAAGACAAGAATTTCACAAATTGCATCCCCTGAGAAAGAAATTAGCACCAAGAGACAGAAAAACTACTAAAATACAAGCTGAAGATACAACGCACCACCCAAAGTCAAAAACTGAACAATCCTTTGACATGGATGATTTAAAAGCAGCATTGATACCTCTGCAAACCGAAATACAATATTTTTCTTCAAAACTCATAGCTTTTGGAAACAACTTAAATCAAATAATGTCTAGACTAGATAAAAATGAAGCCAGAATACTGTGCAATGAGACAAAAATAGAAGAAATACAGAAAGCCACCACCAGTGCTGTAAGCTCAGTCAAAGAAATGCAACAAAAACTGACTGATCTAGAAGCTAGAGCAAGAAGAAATAATGTATTGATCAGAGGCATCCCAGAAAAATATGAACAATCGCAGCTAACTACTGTGGCAAAATAAATATTTGACTCTCTTCTTGAAAACAAAGAACTAACTCAAACAATAGTTATAGAAAGAAAACACAGAGCGTTAAGAAAATCTCAAACTCTGGATGCCCCCAGACAAATATATGTAAGGATTCTAAATGCTGCACATGCCTATACAATAATACAAGCTGTAAAAAAGAGAAAATTCATCATATGGAATGGCTGCAAAATAACCTTTGCTCAGGACCAGCCTATATAAATCAAATGAAGACAACTCTCATCACCTTTCTGCAGTTACTTAGTAAGCAAAAATATTAGATTTCATATGAAATACTCAGTGACTTTACAATTTCAACACAATGGCTTAAATTATGCAATAAAAAACAATGAGGAAGCAAAAATTAGAAGTTATGTACCTACCATAACGTTCCATGTTAGTTGTCTTCTATCGCCTTCTTTCTTGCTGGATGGGTTCGGAGCCGATCCTCGGCTCCGACTCGGCACTTGCTTTAGCTCGAGAACTCCTTTTACCAGCTCGAGGCAACCCTATATCCCATGATGCAAGGCGGAACTACCTCAGATCTCGTTTGGCAGCTAACTTACCCTGTTAAAGGTTATCCTAACCAAAATAGGAACAAAGTTTCCTAAAAGAAGTCCTCATAACAAAGATCCAGAGGAAACAAACTAATAGGAACTCTTCAAGATCTGTCCAGGCCAGGGGGAAGGAGGGAGGGACGCAAGAAAGAAGGCGAGAGAAGCAACTAACATGGAACGTTATGGTAGGTACATAACTTCTAAATGTTAAGTTGTCAATCTCGCCTTCATTCTTGCTGGATGGGACCGTCCTAGCACCTGTATCCCGGTGGCTCAATGGAACAGACTCTTGAGAACTGTGGAACCAAAACTGGCCCTATCTCTGGAGGCCAAATCCAACTTGTAATGAGAAACAAAGGTATGAGGCGTGGCCCAAGTAGCTGCTGCACAAATGGTATCAATGGGAAGTCTATCCTGAAAAGCTGCAGAAGTGGATAGACTCCTGGTCGAGTGTGCTTTTGGCTTAGAAGGTAGTTGTTTGCCTCTGAGAGAGTACACATAGGAAATGGTGGAAGTCAACCATCTGGATAAGGTCACTTTAGAAACTGGAAGACCTAACCTGTTTTCTGCATAAGAGACAAACAATTGGTCCGATTTTCTGATTTGTTTAGTCCTATGCAAGTAGTACCTGAGCTGACGATGGACATCCAAAAATGCAATTTCTGTTCAGCTCTGTCAGAATAGTTAGGAAAAAGACTGGTAATTCTATAGATTGGTTAATATTGGTTTGGGATACAACCTTGGGGGGAAAGGCAGTGTTAGTTCTTATCGATACCCTGTCCTTATGAAAACCAAATAAGGTGAGCGAATACAGAGAGCTTGAATCTCGAAACCCTTCTAGCAGAAGTGACAGCCAGTAAAAATATAGTTTTCCATGTCAATAACTTCAAAGAACATGAAGCAGACGGTTCGAAAGGAGGTAGTATCAAGGATGCTAACATTAAGTTTAGATCCCATTGCGGAGGAGGATGCTTTATAGGTGGTTTTAGGAGAAAACTCCTCTCAAAAAGGCCTTGCATAATCTATGAGACATGATGTTATTGTCATGCAAGCCAACATGATACTTGGAAATGGCAGCCAGTTGTACTTTGACTGTAGATGACGAGGATCCCGAATGAAAAACCTCCGCTAGGAAATCTAAAACAGAATGTACGGAGCAGTAAAAGGATCAATATTTCTGGAGTTTGCCCAAATCGAAAACCGCCACTTGCTAGCATATATAGTCCTAGTGGACGACTTCAAAGAAGACACTAAAATGTCTCTGACTGAGTCAGAAATCATTGGTAGCCTGGCTAGGGAAGGAAGTGGAGCAACCAAGCAGTGAGGTTGAGAGAATGAACGGCCCGGTGCTGCTGACCCGACTGGTGGATCAAAAGATCCGGAACTGGGTCCAGATGCCAGGGCTGCACCAGAAGGTGACGATGCAGAGACGGAAACCAAATCTGTCGAGGCCAAAAGGGAGCAATGAGGATCAATTTGGCTCTCAAAATGGTGGCTTTCTGAATGACTTGTGGAATCAATGGAAAAGGAGGAAAAGCATAAAGAAGTCCCCGCGGCCAATCCTGGGTTAGAGAGTCTCTCAGGGGTTGGCCTGGAACTGGAAATAGAGTGAAATAGTCTGGGCACTTGTTGTTTTGAGGGGTAGCGAAAAGATCGCAACAAGGAGTGCCCCACTTCAGAAAAATCTGATCCACTACAGATTGATTGAGAGACCACTCGTGAGGCATCAGAATAGATCTGCTTAGCCTGTCCGCCAATAGGTTGGACCTGCCGGGGATGTGCGTTGCTATCAGAAACCGCTGAGAAGAGATCGCCCATTGCCAAAGTCTGAGAGCTTCTCGACATAAGGGATAGGACCTGGTTCCGCCCTGTTTGTTGATGTACCAGACCACGGACATGTTGTCCGTCTGTACTGCAATAGTCCCCGTGGGAAGAAAGTCGTTGAGGGCTTGCAACGTTAAAAGCACTGCTCTCATCTCCAGGACATTTATGTGCAGATGGTATTCTATGGGTTGCCACGTCCCGTGGACCATCCTTCCCTGATAATGCCCCCCCCACCCAATCAGGGAGGCATCCGTGGTGACTGTGGCAACTGGAGGAGGGGGAACAAAGGGTCGGCCCTGATGAAGAAGAGGGGAGGATATCCACCAGCCCAGATGAGCCCTGCAAGACTGTGTCATTAAGATCTCGTGTCTCATTGGAAGATCGTGATATGACCACTGTGTGAAAAGCATCCACTGTAGGAGACGCATGTGAAAGCGAGCCAGTGGTAGAAGAACAATGGCCGCAGCCATTAGACCTAGAACTTTCAGGACAAACCTGGCTTTGATCTTTTTGCTTTGTAACAGAAGCCGAACAAATTTTTGGATGTCCAGAATTCTTTGATCTGTTAGTCTGGCTAACATTTTGACGGTATTTAACTCTGCGCCTATAAAGGTGATAGATTGGCAAGGCAGCAGAGAAGATTTTACGAAATTTACTGAAATTCCCAGATTCTTGCAAAGCTGTAGGGTGTAGTCTCTGGACTGAAGAAGCTGACACTTGGTGGTGGCGGAGAGGAGCCAGTCATCCAAATAAGGAAACACCTGGAATCCTCGACGTCTCAGGAGAGCTGTGACCACTGCCATGCATTTGGTAAACACTCTGGGGGCTGAAGTGAGGCCAAAGGGCAGGGCTCTGAATTGGTAATGACTGGTCCCTAGCCGAAAGCGGAGAAACCTCCTGGAGCGCCTGTGAATCTTTATGTGATAGTACGCATCCTGAAGGTCTATAGAGCACATCCAGTTGTCCTTGCCCAGAAAGGGCAGAATGGACTGAAGCGTGACCATCCGAATCTTGCCGTTTTGACAAATCTGTTCAGATTGCTGAGGTCTAATATTGGTCTCCACTCTCCCGTCCTTTTGGGGACCAAAAAGAATCTTGAGTAGACGCCGGATCCTAATTGGTCTGCCGGCACTGTCTGGACGGCTCTTTTTTCTAGGAGTTTTGAAACCTCCTGTTTTGCCAAATCCCTTTGACCGGGTGAGATGTCTGGAAGGGATTGTAGAGGTATGGGAAACCTTACGAAGGGGATCATGTAACCCTCGGATATAATCGACTGTACCCACTTCTCTTGAGATAGGGATTGCCAGGCTACTGGGTACAGTGAAATCCTTCCCGACTGCCTCCAAGGGTGGACAGTCGGGCAACACCTCAGGGATGCTGAAAGGGCTTCTCAGGAAGAGACTCCCTGTTGCCCTGGTTCTGAGGACTCCCCCTGCCTCTAGGGCGGCGTCTATTATTGTTACCCCCTCTGCCTCTGGGGGTAAACTGACCACGTGTGTCCGGTGTAGCTCCTTGGGCTTTACGGAACCACATCTTCCCCCCTTTCTGACCCTTGGGATATGGTCTAGAAGGAGTGGAAAACTGGACTCCAACGGCAGAAAGAGTCTTACCGTCCTGCTCACACCTGGTCAAGGTATCCTTCACTTGAGGCCCGAACAAAGCTGAACCGTCAAAGGGGGTATTAGTGAAGGACGCCTTAAAGGGGTCCGCAAAATTACACAGCCGCATCCAGGCTTGGCGTCTAAGAGCAACTCCTGTGCCTGCGGCCCTGCTCGCTCCATCGGCTGCATAAGATATGAGCCGCATAGAGGAGTTAGATATGGAATTCAGGATAGCAAGCTGTGAGGCAATCTTTTCCTGAGCCCCAGCAGCAGAAGGATCCTGGACTACTTCACCCAGTTCTTTGAGAATATCTCGTTGAAGCCTGGTGAAGTGACAAAGGTAATTCAGCGAGCATAGCAAAGGTCGCTGAAGAAAACATCCGCTTTCCATACCTGTCCATGGTCCTAGAATCCTTATTAGGAGGATGGACAGGTACTGAAGGATCCGCCAGTTCCTTCTTAGTGGCCGCCACCACCATAGCATCCACAGAGACACCTTTGGAAAGGAACTGTTTATCCGACGGGCTGTAATGAACTTGGATGGTCTCCTGGGGACAGGTTCCACAGAATCTGGAGCCACGCCTTCGAGCCACTACCTGCATGAGTGGGTCGAAAGGTGGAGACACCCAGGAGGTGGAGGGTCGGGATCCAAAAGCCTCCAGGTATACCGACTCATCCTCGGAGGGGTCAATGGAGGGCCAATTCTCCCTCTGTTTGAGGAGCTCAAGGATGTCTGAAAAGGAGACATCCTCAGAGGGGGACCGTGGGGAACCCTCCGACTCATCTAAGTCGGTATCAGATGTAGTAGACTCAGGGGAGTCTGTGTGTTTCCTCTTACACATCCTCTTCCAAGGGGGTTCCCCTGCAGGGTCAGGAGAAACCTCGGAAGAGGAGGAAATTCCCAGTGGGGAAACCTGGGGCGATGGATCCCTGGGCCTGAGAGCAAGAGGCTGGCAAGAGGCATCTGCAGGCACTGATGAGGGAGGAGCTAGAGGGATAGACCGTTGACCAGGCTCAGAGGCCAGGACACTCCTCATCACCTCAAAGGCTCCTCTCCCCGGGAGACCGGAACACACCCGCTCCGAAGAAACAGGAATGGTCAGCTCCAAGGAGAGAGAAGGCTCCGAGGCCGATGTCGGCGCCGAGCTTACCAAAGCCAAAGCCCCGAGAGGGAGAGCGGGGTCGGACAAGGGTCCAATGCCACTAGCCCCCTCGGAGCCGACAGTGGAAACCCGACGACCGGATCCCTCCAAGGAAGGTCTCAAGGAGGAGATCGGAGCCGAGGACGACGGAGCCGAAGGATGTATCGGCTCCGGCATCGAAACAGACGCTGTCCCAAGAAGCTCCGGCTCCGAACTCTGGTGTGGAGTTGGAGGAGGAAGTTCAAGAATTGGGGCTATAGCCGAAGTCTGTTGAGACGGGCTATGGAGCATTTGGGCCACTGCCTGAGACTTCAACAGCCTGCTTACCACCCTCTCCAAGTCGTGGTCAGACAGCCTGGAAGATCTCGAAGATCGGCTCCGATGGCTCCGCTCCGACAAAAGAGGAGATCCCGGAGCCGAATGGATACTCATAATAGAGGGGGACCGAGATCTCTTACGGGTCGAAGCCATCGGAGCCGAAGTCCCTAGAACTCCAGATGGAGCCGAGGATTTCTTGGCTCCGATGCTGGATAAAGTGTCGGCTCCAGCCGGAGCCGACAAGGCCACAGTAGTCAGGGTATCGGAGCCGGCCGGCACCGAACCCACTACTTGAGTAGAAGAAGTATCGACTCCAGCCGGAGCCGATATCGGCTCCGACGGAGCCGGAGCCACCGGAGGAGGCTTGGACACTGTAGCCTGAACCTTCGGTGGCTTCAGAAGTTTTCCTGACCCTGATTTAGGAGGAGAACCTTCAGGTTTAAGTAAACCTCGGAGGATTAGTTTGTTCCTCCTTTCCTGCAGGACTCTCTGGCTAAAAGCATGACACAACGCACAGGAGTCCTGCAGGTGCAAAGGCCCCAGGCAATAAACACAAGAAGTGTGACCGTCTGTCAGAGACATTTTCTGACAGCACTGGTCACATTTCTTGAAGCCTGAGACCTTGCCTTCTTTAGACATCCTAGAAGGATAGAACACAAACAGTCCCAACAAACACACAAATTAATCCCTTACACAAGCACACAGGAAGGGATAACAGAAAAGGGACTAGGCCTGACTAAACTACTTTAGACAAAACTTATAAAAAGTTTATAAAAAGGTTGAAAAATAGGGAATAGGGTGGGCTGTAACTAATTACAGACTACACTAACACTAACAGGGAAAATAAACCCCTAACTACACTTTTTCTTACTTGACTAAGAAAAAACTTACCTCAGCTGGCAAAGGAGACCTCTTTCGCTAAGCGGCAAACGAGATCTGAGGTAGTTCCGCCTTGCATCATGGGATATAGGGTTGCCTCGAGCTGGTAAAAGGAGTTCTCGAGCTAAAGCAAGTGCCGAGTCGGAGCCGAGGATCGGCTCCGAACCCATCCAGCAAGAATGAAGGCGAGATTGACAACTTAACATCGGCTTTTCTTAATGCCTTTAAAGAAGTACCAAACAAATCAACATTAAGAAATGTACTTTTTTCTAAATACTCAGCAAATGCAAAGATCTCAACCATCTTAAACAAGCAGGGTCTATATCACATAGTTGAAGTTACGTAACTTTGAACACCTAATGGTCGAACCATTATGTTCAAAGTTACAGAACTTTGACTACCAAAAAAAAAAAAAAAAAAAAAACCACAACAGACAACAAAATAAACTGTTGTAAGCAGGGGAGCAAGCACCCCTGCACCCCCCCGCTACTTAAATATACCAACTCCGGGATCACACCACATTGAACAGAATGGAAACCTCCACCTATGGAGATTTCCATTCACACGCTTGAACTTTTACAAATTCGAATGTATGGTCTCGACCATATCTGGTTCGAACTTGTAAAAGTTCGATGACGTGGTAGGAACCCAAATAAGTATAGCTACTAAAATGAATCAAACGACAAGGTAAATTCCTTAAATTACCTTTAAAGCTCTTAATTCCTTTGCATTTCGTTTAAACGTTCTAAATCTAGGCCTAGGAGTACCTTCACGCCGTTGCAAACAAACTACAAACTCCCAGAATCCCTTGCAACTACAAATCAGGAAAAAAAAGCAAAACGGCGGTCAAAGGAACATCTATGGCATCCCTCAAAGCTCAAAACACCTCTGAAAGTCCGCATTTTGCATAAGAAAATGAAAGTAAAGCTTGCACACAGCTGAAACCTTCAGAAATGTACCATAAAGAATAAAAAATGAAGAAATTCATGCAAATGGCGATCAGAAGCTAAATCCAGCTTAGAAATGAAGTGCAACTGTTAAAACTTTTATTTAAAATATAATGTGTTCCAGAATAATTACAAAATGCAACAATAAATAAGCTCCTAGGTCAGATAATGTAGCAGATGCTGTAATAGAAACAAACAACTAGTAGTTATTAGTACTTACAAATTATGAAGCTGGGTATGTTTTGTTCTGTTTATTTTTAATATCATATCTTTTAATTCAGTATATATCTGCAAACTGCAAGTATACCAATTTACAAAAACAGAGACTTTAAAAGACACTAGATACTATTGTCTGACCAAATAAATATCTGATGATACCAAAAAAATCACTTTAGGAGCCAGTGAACATAAACCAACTAAAAACAGAAATAGTTCACTTTGCAACAAAGGACCACAAGCTGTATTAGCGTAAAAAATGTTTTAATCCCCGCTTTTGTACAAACACTTCATCAGAAAAATCTGATCAAACAATACAACTGGTTTATAGACAGTAATCAGTTAACCATAGTTAAAAACAATCAACAATTTTAAGCCTTCTTTCCTTCTTGCTAGAAAACATTTTATGTTAAGTTCATTCAAACCAGGGGAACTTCAGCACACAAACCTATTTGCCAACACACTTCTCTAGTTTAAGTTTCATTTCTGAAGTTACCCCCTCTTCTATGTATTGTTATTTTTTCAAGAATAGTAAACAAGAACTTACTAAAATTCTTACATACTTTTGAGTGCTTGTAAAGTGTATTTTTACATCCTTATTCTTAACAGCCCTTATATGCTCTTGAATCCTATCTCTCAGCCTTCTTGTAGTCATACCTACATAGAATGAATCACAGGCTGAGCACAGGGCAAGATAAACTACTCCAGAAGTATTACAACTATACCTTTCCTTAAAATCTATGTTGTAATTTAAATGGGGCAAAATCACAAAAGCACCTTTGTGTATGAATGTACAGCTGGAACAACCATTACACTTATATGTCCCCTTGTTCTTACTACTAAAAGCAATAGGAATTCTAGTATCTGATTTTTCAAGCATTTGTTTGATACTATGTGTTTTAATATTAACAAATTGTGGTTTATTTCCCAAAGCCTGACTTAACTCTCTGACTGTTAATAATCTATCAGTTTTGTGTTATAATATTCCTGAAGTTACATGTGTCTACTGACATTTCCAAACAACACCGAGAAAAATCACTGGGAATATCCACTTCATTTAATTTGCTAGGTAGTCCATTCTTTAAAATATGTGGAAACAGAGTCTTCCTTTTACTGGAGACTTCAATGGCAGCCTGATGTAATGGTTCTGCAGGGTATCTCCTTTACACAAATAATTGAGTAATAAACTTCAATTCTGTTTGGAAGACACTATCATTACTAATCATATGTGATGCCCTTATAAACTGCCCTCTATGAATGTTACATTTCATATAAGTAGGATGGTTGCTAGTCCAATGTAAGTAGCTATTAAAAAAAGTGTATTTTCTAAAAATGTAACCGTTAAAACTACCACTCAAAGGATCCCAGTTACATTCAATGTCCAAAAAATTAACTTTGTCACCTACACAACCTAATGTAAAAGACAAGAACTCAGTAGTAGTATTTAAACTACCCATGAAAGCTTCAACATTAAATTGACCCTTTTGTAATAAAAAACAGGTCATCTACAAACCTGTTATAAAATAAAATGTCCATGAAACCTATAATACTCGGTAACTGTTCACATTCCCACCATCCTAGTAACAAACTTGCATATGCTGCGGCTATACTAGCCCCCATCGCAACACCCTCATTTTGTTTATAATATTAGTTGTGAAAAAAGAAAAAAATGTTGTCAGTACTATTTCTAATAAATTACAGTTAGTATTTACTTGTTCAGTTGACATGTCACTATATTTACTTAAATAACGTCTAATACTTTCAATTCCATCCACAGTGGGAATGGAAGTAATCAAGGAGACTATGTCCACTGTAACTAAAGTAAAGACTTCTCCATCACCTGGCATTTCCATTGCAAAATTTCTAACATGGTTCAAAAAATCCCATGAATCACGACAATATGAATTTAATTTCTGAACTAACGGGTTTAAAATGGTATCAAAATAAATAGAAATACCTTCTGTAATACTACCTCCTGCTGATACTATAGGTCTGAAAGGGGGGTGGCTTTGGTCTTTGTGAATTTTAGGTATCCCAAACAGGATACCTACACGTGGATGTTTAGTAAAGAAATAACTGTATAAAACTACATCAATTTCTTTGTTTAGAACCATACTATCCAATACTGAATATACCTGTTTATATTTACCATGAATGTTACTTATTTTTACTTCTTGATATTCATTTTCATTCTTCAGCATTGTTTCAATACTTGTGTAGTAATCTTCCACATCCATTATCACTAAGCCATCCCCCTTATCAGCCTTCATAAATCTCAGATTTTTTGCATCCCATAGCTCTTTAAGTGCTTTGTACTCGACATTTGATAAATTAAAATAAGGTTTGACAGTTTTTTCACTCAATAAGGACCTGATGTCCCTTTCACAAAATGCTTCAAACTGTTTAATAGTAAAATGCAATGTCGGATTATAAGTGGTAGGCCTGTTAAGGCAATACCCACTATCTCTTACTGCTACATCCTTAAAAATAAAAGCTAAATTTAACTTCCTGGTATACATTTTAAGCTGCAATATTGTCTTAGTAAGATTTGAGTGATGGCTCGGTATATAACATAAGCCCATTTTTAAAACTTTACAATGATGTTCATTCAAGTTAAATTTACTTAAGTTAAACAACTTTGTTTGGTTACAAAAATCATGAACTACTTTGAACCCAAACAAGTATAGCTGCTAAAATGAATCAAACGACAAGGTAAATTCCTTAAATTACCTTTAAAGCTCTTAATTCCTTTGCATTTCATTTAAACATTCTAAATCTAGGCATATGAGTACCTCGACACCATTGCAAATGAACTACAAACTTCCAGAATCCCTTGCAACTGCAAACCAGGAAAAAAAGCAAACGGAGGTCAAAGGAACATCTATGGCATCCCTCAAAGGTCAAAAGACCTCTGAAAGTCCATGTTTTGCATAAGAAAATTAAAGTAAAGCTTGCACATAGCTGAAACCCTTGGAACTGTACCATAAAGAATAAAAAATGAAGAAATTCATGCAAATGGTGATCAGAAGGTAAATCCAGCTTAGAAATGAAATGCAACTGTTAAAACTTTTATTTAAAATACGTGTTCCAGAATAATTACAAAATGCAACAATAAATAAGCTCCTAGGTCAGATGCTGTAGCTGATGCTGTAATAGAAACAAATAACTAGTAGTTATTAGTACTTATGAATTATGAAGCTGGGTATATTTTGTTTATTTTTAATATTATATCTTTTAATTCAGTATACATCTGCAAACTGCAAGTATACCAATTTAGAAAAGCAGAGACTTTAAAAGACATTAGATACTATTGTCTGACCAAATAAATATTTGATGTTAGCTGTACAGAGGTCTCATGCACATAAAACAATTGGATAAACAGAAATATATTTGATCTTCACTGTAAATATGGATCAAACAAAATAAGAACTGCAGTATATCAAGATGGACTGTGTTTTGAAATCAGCTAAACATGAAGCACAAAATAGAAACTAACAAATTATAACAAGTCATTTTCAATATGCTCATGTAATTACATCTTTTTGTTCTGTGAGCAAGAAAAGAAAAGTTATGATAAGCTTGTTCGATGTAATATATAAAGTTTTCTTGCAAAGTTAGATATGTGATTTTTAGTTAAAGGCATTCTACAAATGCTCAGGTTACATACCTTCAAAAGAAGGAAGGGGTAGTAACTATATGTTTTTTGATGAGTACATATGTATTGAGTTTTTGGACCAATGCTGTTATGTGTGCTGTTGTATTTTTTGCTGGGACTTAGAATGACAGGAACTTTTTGTAATATAGTTGTAAATGTTCTATTTATCTCTCTTTCAATTAGTGGGCTAGTGTGGGTAAGCACGGGGGGGGTATCTGAAAGGGAGTGATTTCACACTTATATCCTTGTTGTTGACTTGCACCAATAACCCTAAGAAGTATTTAAAGTTATATATGTCCCTATATATATATATATATATATATATATATATATATATATATATATATATATATACTAATTCAAAAATCAAAATCCTGTTGATAAACCTCTAGATGGTTTCTGTAGATTCATGGAATGTAAAGGACCTACAAAACTAGAAAAAAGAAGAATCTAGTAATGCATTTAATTTTCAAATCAAAGGCAGAGATAACTTTCATCCAAGAAACACATATGTTGAAAGAACAATGGGAGAAAGATACAAAAAAATGGGTGAAACATATTATAGCTGCTGAGGACAGCACAGTTTCTAGGGGATTTGCTACAATAGTTAAAAAATCATTTGATAGCACTATAATGAAGAGTAGCTATGACGCCAAAGGGAGATGATATTATTTCACTTGTGAACTGATACATTTTAAAAAGCCATTTTTAGTACTAAATCTGTATTCCCCATGTTTCCATCAATTAACATACATATATGAGATGTACAAAATTCTAGAGAATTTTCCTAACTATTTATACATCATAGGAGGCGAATGAAATATGATAATCAATCCAGCATTAGATAGAACAAATAGAGAAAACAAGCAATCTGTACAACTCACTACATTAACAGCTGAAATAATAGAAGATTTTAGGCTAGTCCTTTTGAAATCTATAGAAACAATCCATTAACCAGTAAATTCACTTATTGTTCCCCATATCACAAGTCTTGGTCCAGAATAGACATATTTCCAATTTTGGAAATTTTACTTAATAATACAGTTGCATACAACAGTGAACCCAGAACAATATCAGACCATGCAAAAATAAACATTACAATAAAGTTGGACAGTTCCACACAAAGATCCCTAACATCATTAATTTGGACTTTAAATACTAATCTATTAAAGGAAAAAGAAGTATTACAGGAAATCAATGACATCCTTACCCAAGCTAAAAATAACTTAGAGGTAACGGATATACCATATGATATTCAATGGGATGCGATGAAAGCCATTATTAGGGGAATATTAATTCAAAAAGCAGCTCTGTATAAAAAAACTAAACAAGGAAAAAGTTACAACATTAGAATCAAAATTAAAAAGTATAGAGTTAAAATTACAATCTAAATATTCATCAGAACTTGAAAGTCAAATGAATACCCTACAAGGACAACTGCATGAGATTCAAACACAACACTACTCATTCACTGAAATTTAACTTCTACACAAGTATGCAGAGTGGGCACAGTCTCCTTCAAAAGCACTCGCAAGGATCATAAACATAAAAAATTCCCCCACCAAAATAAAACAACTAAATTATAATAACAAAATTCTAGATACGAAACAAAAGATTATAGAGGCTTTTGAAGAGATTTATCAAAAACTATATGGCCCACAAGACCAGTGCAATGAAATACTATACTATCAATTCACTAAAGAATTGCAATTTCCAGTACTAAATGAAACACATAAATAATCTTAAGGCCCCTACAAATGAAGAGGAAATCATTGCTGCTGTAAATAAGCTGAAACCAGGTAAATCTCCAGGGTGGGTATGGGGATGGGGATGGGTATGTGGTGGAATTCTACAAGACTTTTAAGAAAGAAACAGCCCCAATACTATTGAAAGTATATGAATACATATTAAAGTATGGCATAAAGGACCTGTATATCAACAACTCAAAAACTATACTCATACCAAAACCCAACTCAGATGCACTAAATCCAAACAACTACAGACCGATAGCACTCATAAATATTGATATCAAAATTCTATTAACAGTCCTAGCTAGTAGAATTTAAAAAATTCTACCTCTCATTATATCCCCTGAACAACTAGGCTTTATAAATAACATACAGGTGTGGGATAACAGACTCACCACTGATTCAATCATCAGTCTAAAAGCAAAAGATAAATGCCCTAGCTATGCATTATCAGTAGATGCATCAAAAGCTTTTGACAGAGTAAACATTGATTTTCTATTTAAGATACTCAAAAAATTTAGCATTCCTGATGAATATATAAACAAGGTGAGGGCCTTATATAATAATGCTATGACAACACTATATATAAATAAAAAGCAATCAAAACCGATTCAAATTATAAATGGTACAAGCAAGGATGCCCACTATCACCATATCTGTTCAAGATATATATATATATATATATATATATATATATATATATATATAATATAATATATATATAATATAATTTATATATATATATATATATATATATATATATATATATATATATATATATATATATATATATATATATATATATATATATATATATATATATATATCGAAACTCTCCTCCTTAAAATATCACAAACAACATACCACCATTTTATGAATATGTATAAAATCCCAGTAAAGTATACAGCTTTTGCTGATGACCTCAATATTTATTTTGAATTCCCAAATACCGATTTAAACAAGATATTAAACTCAATTGGAAAATTTTCAAAAATTTCTAACTATGTCATTAACCCAAACAAGTCAGTCATTTTCCTTCTAAATACTTTAGGACACAAGGAATTCTATTTCCCTGAAACTGAAATAAAAGTCAACTACAATCTCAAATATCTGGGCATCATATTCACTCACCCCCAATCTGACTTGACTAAAAAAAATCTGTTTAGAATGTGGGCAAACTTCACAGAAGACACTAAAAGATGGCTAAATCTTAACCTAGCTCCACTTTCTAAGGCGGCTATAGTCAAAATGAATATTCTTCCAAGATTACTGTTTCACTTTAATGCTATAAACCAAAATATAACCAAAAACTTCTTTTCCAAGCTTGAAACACTACTAGGGAAATGTATTTGGCATCCAAAAAACACAAGAATAAAATACTCTAGATTAACACTACCCAAACCGAAAGTTGTATTAGTATTGTCAGATTTCCAAATTTACCATGACATTATAAATGCTAGTTGAATCACACAAATAGCAAACTATGACTCATCTAACACAGCATGGTATCCTATCTGGATTAAAATATATCATAAACATCTAACTTCATCAAACATAAAACCTAAAGTAATACCTTTTCTAAACTCCAAGACACTAAGGTATTTTAAAATCCACCCCATAATCAAAAGAAATACATTAACATTTCAAAAGTTGTTATCCTCCCTAAATCTTAAGGATACTTTGGTAATAGGACAACCAATAAATTTAAACCCTAACATTAAACTAAATAACACTATGCTTAATCTGAACCAATACCCACTAATAACAAAATGCCACTATCTGGGACTTCTATCAAGGGTAAAACCTAGCAATTGAAAATATAAGAAAACGACTAGAAGTAAATAAAAGTTATAACATTATCAAGCAAATATTATACCTGGTTAACACAATTACTGCAAATGTCAAAATGGGTAACCAAGATATGCAGATATACCAACAAATCATAAACATATTGCTTTCGAGATCTAAAATTCTATCTAACATATATAGTTTAATAACAAAGATTAAAAACCAGGACTTACTCCTATACCCAAAATACTGGGAAGAAAAAAAATAAGATTACCGTAGACCAAAAATCTGCTGGAATTGAACTCACCTTAAAATTAACCCTACTTAAAAATTAATTTATACCCAAATTATGATTAACAATAATGCCTACTATACACCACTCTTTCTAAGTAAAATGAATCCTCCTATCTCTCCTTTTTGTCCCATTTGTCCAAATAGTCCAGCTGATACACTTCATATCTTCTGGAGCTGTAAAAATGTATACAAATTATGGTGTTCTTTAAGAACCAAGTTAGAAAAAATGGATACACTAAATCTACCCTGTCATGGGAAATTGCAATTTTACATGTATTTCCCACAAATTTTTTATATGAAAACAAACAGATCATAATAACATTGTGTGCAATGATGAAATCATACATAGCTCAAAACTGGTTAGATAAGACTAAAATTACATGGGACGAATTTAAAGGAATGGCTATGAAATATGTATTAGCCAACAAACTAATTACAAAAAGGCAAAAAAACTATCTTACTACCAGATATATTGGAAAACACATATAGAAATCTTAAGGTAAAATCGGACTATGGATAAGGGATTATAATATTACTACTACCCTAAACAAATAAGGAAAAAATAAAAGAAAATAAATGTTGACAAAACTGCTATTCATATTAGAATAGGAAAGATATAGGAAGTACTCGAAAAAGTCAAAAGAATGTTGAACCAACCAATAACAAAAGTAGAAAAAGTCAAGTCTTCCGTGGTAAAGGAATGAATATTTATTAAAGCCACAAACAGACAAAAATAAGCTCTTTCATCTTGAGCACAAGACTTCATCAGATGCCATTTTTTTTAAAACAACTCCTATTATATATATCACAATCAATTAATTAAACACTTCAAATAACTGAATAATTTGTGTAATTAATTAAAATTCAATAAAACAAGTTCACTGCTGAAAACCAAACATGTGAATAAACCCTTTCCTAACCCTCCTAAAGGTAAAATATGTATGTGTCAATATTTTTGTAATTAATTTAAATAAATTTATTAAACTTGTAAAGCTGTCAAAGATAATACAGGTTTAATCAAAATATATTCGTTAAGTCCTGGGTACATACTGGATTTTAACCTAAGCTGCCATCTAAGCTCTTGGTTCAGTAATGTATTCCTGATATCTCCTCCCCTAGAATTGTTTTTTACAGCATCTATAATCCCAAATTTAAAAATGCTGGGGGAAGTGCAGTTCAAGGTGTGTTTATATAAAGCACTTGTCTCTTTTTTAGACTTAATGTCATTTTACAATGATAGAATATATTAAGACCTACAAAATCTTTGAGTGAATTTTTGTATTACAAGTATATGTGAACAGTTAAAAAGTTAACAGACTATGCTTACTATGAAACATATAATGACGGTATATGTCCTGCCTGTGTTATTATGTTTTATTGCAAATTATTTCCATGTATCTTGTTTTTCATATTTTCTTTATATTACTTTTTTGCATATAAAAAAAGAGTGGAAAGTTTAAAAAAATATATTTGAAAAAAAAGGATGCAGCACAACTGACTTGATGTTTGCAGTGAGACAGATAGTTGTGAAGAAGCTAGTGATGAGGAAAGAGTACAACTGAGCTTTCCCAGAGTTGGAGAAATGACAAGGTCACAAGAAAGCTGATTTGGGCAGTCCTGTGGTAGTTTGAAGTCCCTGAAACACTGGTAGAACTAGTACAATCTATGTACAAGGACTCAATGACTCAAATATGAACAGTGTTCGGTCTTACAGAGGGATTCAAAGTGGAAGTGTACCAGGGTTCAGCTCTGCGCCCACTGCTGTTCATACTGGTGATAGACTACATTAGTAAACAGGTTGGAGGGGACAGATCAGCAAAGTTGCTGTATGCAGACAATGTGGCATTACAGAGCAAGAACTTCAGCAAAAGATAGGGGAATGTAATGCAAAACCGATGGCACGGGAGATGAAACTGAGTACAGATAAGACAATTGTAATGGCAGCAAACAGTGGAGTTCAGAAGAAGCTGAGAATTGAGATAGAAGGGAAAATACTGTAACAGGTTTACAGCTTTCAGTATCTGGGAGGTGTGGCTAAGGTGAAGGGAAGTTTGAATGAGGAGGTTAAAGTAAGAATTAGAGGGGCTGCAGTCAATTGGGACAGAATATCAGGTGTAATATATGAAAGAAGAATGCCAAAGTAGCTGAAAAGTACTGTATACAAAACAGTAGTGCAACCACTAAGTACTATTGTATGGCACGAAAACCTGGGGAGTAAAGGCAGAGCAGCTGAGGAAGCTAGAAGTGATGGGGATGAAGTGCCTGAGATGGGTGGTAGGATGCAAACTTTAGGAGAGATGAAGAAATGAGGACATAAGAGTAGAAGCCAAAGTAGCTCCAATTGCAGAAAAGGTCAAAGAGAACAGATTACGCTGGTTTGGGTACATATACAGAAAAGCAGAAAACAATTTAGTGAAGAAGATTTGGGACAGACAGGAAGAAGACAAGAGGAAAAGTACAGTTGTGTACCTACCATAAATGTAGATGTTCGAGTGTATTCACTGTTGCAGTCATTACACTTGGGTTATCCTGCTGGCAGGTGACCTGCAGTCGGCCTGAGTTCCAAAGTGTTGGTCCGGCGTCAGTTGCTGTCACCTCTTCCCTGACGTCAGTGCGCCAGGGGTATAAAAGTAGCAACCAACGCCATTTTCTTCAGTTTTTCTTGCCTCAGATGTCAGGTGCCCCCAGATAGGAAGGATGAAAAGATAAAAATATGCCAAAAAACATGCATATGTTACTATAAACATTTCCTTCATCTACAAACAAATACACCACATAGGTTGTATAGAGTTGAGAAGTACAGAAAAGTCCCAGCAAAAAAAAGGGGGATGGTGGATGGGTAACCTGGACTGCAACAGTGAATACACTCGAACATCTACATTTATGGTAGGTACACAACTGTACTATGTTCATCGTGTTTCACTGTTGCAGTCATTACACTTGGGTAGAATCCCAAATCTGAGGTTGGGTGGCTGGGTCTAAATTGGATTTGGCGAGGCTAACAAGCCCTGCAGAACTGCAGTGGCAAAGCCTGCTCTGGATTTGGAGTAGAGAGGTAAGTTGTAGTCCTTGGTGAAAGTGTGCACTGAGCTCCAGGTTGCAGCTTCTAATATGTCTTTGGTAGGTACTCCTCTGAGAAAAGCTGCTGAAGTGGCTGCTGCTCTGGTAGAATGAGGCCTAATGCCCTTAGGCACAGATTTGCCATGTTGTGCATAACAGAAGCGGATGCAGTATCCTATCCATTTGGAGATTGCCTGCTTTGTAATAGGCTTTCCTTGTGATCCTGCTGCATATGCCACAAACAGTTGCTCAGTTTTTCTGAAAGCTTTTGTTTTGTCCAAGTAGAATCGTAACTGCCTGTGTATATCCAAAACGTGCAGAAGTCTTTCCCCTTTATTCTGTGGATTTGGGTTAAAAGTAGGTAAATGAATGGTTTGGTTTAAGGCCACATTGGAGACCACTTTTGGCATGAATGTTAGGTTTGTTCTAAGAGAAACCCTGTCCTGATGAAAAATGAGGAAAGGTTCCACAGCCATCAATGCCTGTAACTCTAAGACTCTTCTTGCTGAAGTTATTGCTAAGAGCAGAGCTGTTTTCCATGACAAGAATTTTAGATCAGCTGTGCTGGCTGGTTCAAATGGAGGTAGTGTTAGTTTTTCTAAAACAAAATTGAGGTCCCAAGTAGGTACTGGTGCTCTCCTAGGGGGTCTTCTATTTTTTGCCCCTCTGAGGTATTGTCATAGTAGAGGATGTGAAAAAATAGGAGGATCCGTATTGTAATGCGCTGAAATGGCAGAGGCATGAATTTTAATGGATGGAAAAGATAGGCCTTTGTCCAACATCTCAGTTAGGTATTGCAAAATCTGAGGTATATTAGGGACAAGTGGTTCGAGCCCTTGTGCCTGGTTCCAAGCACAGAATCTCTTCCATTTTTCTGCATAAGATTTCCTAGTGCTGGGCCTTCTGGCTTCCAAAATAACATCCATAACAGCTTTAGAGAGAGGTGCAGTCTGAGTGGCTACATTATCTGCCATGCTGCCAGGTTTAAGGTTCTGAGTTGACTGTGCAGAATCTGATTGTTTTGTTGCGTCAGAAGATGAGGGATTTGAGGTAGAGGCCAAGGTGGACCTTGGGACAAGCTCTTTAGGATTGGGTACCAGTGTTGGCGTGGCCAGTCTGGTGCAATCAGGATCATTTTTGGTCTCTCTTGTCTGACTTTTAGAAGCACCTTGGTAAGAAGAGGCATTGGAGGGAAGGCATAGACAGTCCGGTCTTTCCAGCTGAATGATAGAGCATCCTCTTTCCATGCTTGAGAGTGATAAGTCTTTGTGCAAAATTTCTGTATTTGGTAATTGTGAGGGGAGGCAAAATGATCTATGTATGGGAGTTCCCATTTCCTTATTATCATGTTGAACACTTGTGGATTTAGCTTTCATTCGTGAGGATCCATTAGATTTCTGCTTAGTTCATCTGCCAGTGTATTTTTTGTTCCTGGCAGGAATTGTGCTTGCAGATGTACCTGGTAGGTCAGTGCTGTGTTCCACAAAGTCATGGCTTGTCTGCATAGAGGGTAGGAATGTGTGCCCCCTTGCTTGTTTATGTACCACATAACTGTGGTATTGTCCATCTTTATTAATAGTTGTCCTGGATGTATTAGGTCCTTGGAGGCTGTCAGGGCATTCTGTACAGCTAGTATCTCTTTTTGATTGATGTGAAGATGCATTTGTTCCTTGGGCCACGTGCTCTGAATACATTTTCCCGCCATATGTGCTCCCCAGGCATAATCCGATGCATCCATTGTTATTGTCTGCCTGGCTGTAGGTAAGGTGAAAGGCTGTCCCTTGTGGTGACAGGCCTGGGACCACCATCGAAACTCCTGTTGTAGGCAGGGAATCAAGGTTATGACTGTCTCTAGGTTGTGACAATGCTGAGTCCAAACACTTTTTAGATACCATTGCAGTTTCCTCATATGCAGTTTTGCATATGGAATTAGTAGAATGCAGGATGCCATGAAACCCAGGGCCTGCAGAATTTTTCTTGCAGGGAGCTGGGTCTTTGTTGCCATCATTTGAAATTAATGAGTTAGTTGCTTTTGTTTGTCTGGCATGAGATAAGCCATCTGGGCAGTTGTATTTAAGCTTGCACCCAGGAATATTATCTCTTGAGAGGGCACTAGTTGGATTTCTTTTCATTTACTGTGTACCCTAGGCAAATTAACAATCTTTTTACAAACGCCATTTGCTTTAGAAGAATGTCTTTGCTCTCTGCTTGAATAAGGCAGTCGCCCAAGTAGGGATATATTTGAATTCCTTTTTGTCTGCAAAATGAAATTACTGGTGCCAGGCATTTTGTGAAGACCCTGGGCGCAGTAGATAAGCCAAAGGGCAGTGCAGAGAATTGGTAATGCATTGAGCCTACTATAAATCTGAGGTATCTTCTGCATGATTGTCTGATTGGGACGTGCAGGTATGCCTCCTTGAGGTCCAAAGTTACTAGCCAAGCCTCCTTGCCCAGCATGGGCAGAAGTTGTTGTAGTGTTAACATTTTGAATTTTGGAACATCCAGGAAAGTATTTAGGATTGACAGGTCCAGTATTGGTCTCCAGGCTTTGTCCTTTCTGGGTACTAAGAAAAGTCTTGAGTAAAATCCTTGCCCCTGTTCTTCTTGTGGAACTTTTTGACTAGCTCCCATATTCATAAGAGCCGCACTCTGTTTTTGTGCCTCTGCCTATTGGTTTTGTGGCAGGTTTGGCATACCTTTTGGTTTTGGCAGCTTGTGTAAGTGGAATCTGTACCCCTGAGAAACAATATTCAGTACCCATTGGTCTTGGGTGATCATGTACCAATTTTTTAAGAAAAGTGCTAGCTTGCCCCCTAAGGGTGCTGTCAACTGGTAACAGCTTGGCATTTGCAAAGGGAAGTCATTGTGACTGCTTCCTATAAGGTTGTGATTTGTCTTCTCCTCCTTTGGGGGCTGAAGCACCCCATTGTTTAGGTCTGTTGGAGCCTTGGGGCTGAGATTTGCCTCTTGGGCGTCTGTATCTGCCTCTTTGTGGCCTGTCTGACACTGGAAAGGACCAATTTTTTGAAAGCCAGTTTCTGCTAAATCCAGGTGGCTGAACCTGTAAGAAATATTTCACCATTTGCATTGACTTTGCTTTATCCTCCATTTTCTTTAACACCTCTTCTGCCTTCGCACCAAACAAAGTATCATGCTGTAATGGAGCATCCAATAATTTTTCTTTAACATGGTCAGGTAAACTTTGTTCTTTCAACCAAGCATGTCTTCGAATAAAAGAGCCTGTAACTGCGGCTCTACAAGAAGCTTCTAATGAATCAAAACCACATTGCAGGTTATGCTTTCCCACTTGTTCAACTGCATGCAATAAATCCTGCATTTCTTTACTGTCAGGACTTTCTATATTTGTAACCATTTTCTGCTTTAACAATGACATGAGGTACTGCTGATATTTAAGCATGTGAAACTGACAGTTTAAAGCTCTTACAGCTAAAGTAGCAGAAGTGTAAACTTTTTCCCCCATCTGTCCAGAGCTCTGGAATCCCTATCTGAGGGGACAGGAATTTTGGCAGTGGAAGCCTTAACCCCTTTAGGACCCTAAGAAATTGTTTCTGGGTCTGCAGCGGGGTTTTTGTAAAGAAATTTATGAGAGTCAGGGACCCTGTAGTACCTGTCTGGCTTTACTGGTGCAGGGGGTAAAGAGTCAGGAGACAGACTGGATTCAGAAAAAAACATCATCTACAATATCAAGCATAGGGGGGATAGCCAAGGGCCTGTGCTGAGGCAATAAAAGGAAATCTCTGAGCCTTTTCTTGGATTCTGAGTAATCCTGGCTCTCCCAGTGGAAATGCTCCCTCATAGTGTGCAGGGTTTCCCCAAAAGAATAATCCTCAGGCGGTGAGGCTGAAGGAATGGACTCTTCAGCATCAGAGTCCTCATAGGGAGGGAGAGAATAGCCCTCATCAGAAGAATCAGAGGAAATGGAAACCTGATCAGAGGAATCAATCTGTGTCTTGCCTAGGCCTTTTGTCAGGAGGGGGGTGGGATTAAAGTAATAGGGTCTTCGACCATTTTAAGCATCTGTTTCTTTGGCATGGATGACTGTTCTGGAGAATGCTGCACTTGTTTCCTTGTCTTTAATGGTGTTTTTGACTTTGACTTTGCTGCTGTAGAAGCCTTAATTGTAAGCTGTGAAGTTCTGAAAACACCCTCAGAAGCCGGTGCCTGCTCAGCGGCTCCGGACCCATCTGAGGGTATAGTTTCCGTAGGCCCAATACCTTGAGTTTCCACAGGCCTCAGTGTCTCCACATGGCTGTCTGTTACGGCCTGTGGCTCTGAGGTAGCGGGTGTCAGGGGCTGCGAAAGTGCCTCACTGAGAACCGGCGACTGGCCTAGAAGAGGCTTCGTCGTCGGTTTTGGACCTCGGATGCCTGTCTTTTTCTTTGTCTTTGCATTTTTTATACATTCCGGTCGTCAGTTGTTCCAACGGCATTATATAATTAAATCTTCGTCCAAAATAATGTAAGGCAAAAATCAAACCGACGTTTAATAGTGCATTTATTGAATCTAGCACAAAAACGACAACTAGTAACGTCGTGGTCAGGGCCTAGACAAGGAATACATTAAGAGTGAAAGTCCTTATGAGGTATTTGCTTCCCACAAGAAATACAATTATTAACTTTTACCTGACATTGGTCTGGAGCAAGAAAAAGTTTCCCCAACGGGGTACTTAGCTTTATTGAAGACTTCGGTTCCGAAATTCAATTTTGAAAATCTCAGGAGTCGGCCGACCGGCACTTGCGAACTGCTTTTGCTTCGGGCACCGCACGGCAAGAAAGACTGAAGAAAATGGCGTTGGTTGCTACTTTTATACCCCTGGTGCACTGACATCAGGGAAGAGGCGACAGCAACCGACACCGGACCAAGACTTTGGAACTTGGGCCAACTGCGGGTCACCTGCCAGCAGGATAACCCATGTGTAATGACTGCAACAGTGAAACACGATGAACTTCAAGGCTCTCCAGCAAAGAGGTGGATGGATTCTGTGACTGAAGACCTGTGACAGTCAGGCATGAGTGTCAAAGAAGGCAGGAGAGTGGCACTGAAAAGAGAGAGATGGTGACAGTTGATATGACATCCCTACCCCATGTAGAAAATGGGAGAAAGGGGGTTGATAGTGATGATGTGTCAACAGTTAATACCCCAATGAATTTACGGTTATGAAAGAGGTTTATACACAGCAAAGCATTCACAGGCTCCCCTTGCCATTAGGAACATAGATGCAAACAAAGGGTAAATTTGTGATTTCCCATCCATTGGTCCAAATTATATTTGAATAGGGTTAATGTTGAGCTTTAGTTCACATGGATGGGAAACCTGTTCCACAGGAGGAGTAATCTTTGAGATACATACCTGTCCCTCCAATATGCGACCGCAGAGATCAATCAGTAATGTAAAATAATAAACCACCTTAAAAGAATTTTTGCAGGAGGCAAGCACCCTGCTCTCCTCACTCCACTTGCATTATCCACACAAACATTAACAAGAGCATTACCAAAAAAACAAATAACCAATGAACCAGGTAACACACTAGGAGTTGGACAAATAGATTGCACATAAAACAACACTGTTAAAATTACAAAAATCCTTTAATCAATCAGATGATTGAGCACTTTTCTCCTCAATAAAAATGGGACATCAGAATAAGTAGTAAAAAACATCACTTCCTTTTATACTAAAATTTCAGATTCCAAGTACAGAAATTAAAGGAGCCTTTCCTCAAATGCACACTCAACCCCAAAATCATTAAATCAGTAAAATAAATATGAAGCATTAAAACAATCAGGCAGATTCAATAAACTCTACACAGTCCAGTAACACCATGTGAACTTCGTGCTACTACACGCACATGGTAGCATACTGTTTTGTATTCAGTAAGTGGCTCTACATAATGTGTAGAGCTGTGCAACCATGGTAAACATCATGGCATGCTAATTACAGCATAAGGAGCTGAATTAGGTTCATAGGTAGGTACTAGGCTATCTGCCCGAAGGCATTTATAAGCCTAGCTAGAATGTGTTGGCTTTTGCCACCCACTTAAATTAGTTCCCTGAAGTGATCCCAGGGGTAAACTTTCTGTTTCCCATCCACTCGTCAAGGTTTCTTTTGAAGAGTGTTAGCGAGGAGCTCTGCCAAATGTAGATTGGAATCTTGTTCCAAAGCATGGGAAGTCTCTGGGACAGGAATCTATCCCTCCAGCACATCCTATTTATTGTTGTAGTGAGGTTTAGATCCCTAGAGTGCGTGGCTCCAGGGGATAAGGTTTTCTTTAGGTGGAGCATGTCTATCAATTCTGGGTTGGACATGGCCTTGTATGTCAGGCAGAGATCACCTTTGAGTAGGTGGTATCCAACCGAGTACAGCTGGAGTTTCTTCAGTCGAGCTACATAGGGCATCTGTTTGAGGCCAGTGATCCTCTTGGTGAGGTACTTCTGTGGTCTTTCCAGCTTTCGCAGGTGTCATGTATGGTACATCCCAACTAATTCAAGATGGAGGAGCTATTCAACAAATTATAAAGCAACCATGTAGACTAAGTGCTGGTTTTCCCTGTGAATTCCAAAACCTACTACAATACAGCCATGGAAAGGAGTCTACACAGAAAAAAATGTTTGGGGCTGCTGTCACCTTAATTCATGTGTATGTGCAACAGGCTTAAGTCTATGCTGCTGCTGCTGCTAACAGACCATGGCCAAGAAGGAGAAGAGTTTTCAGATGCTGTTTAACTTATCACAATCTGCATGAGGTGGAAATTGTTGAGCACTACATAGTGGATATAGATACACTACAAGAACTCTGCAACCTCTGTCATCCTCAAATCAGACATGGCAAACTGAGGGGAACCCATACCAGTGGTGACAAAGGTATGTGTAGTACTTTAGAGCTTTAGCTACAGGAACCTTTCAGAGACCAACAATGTCATGCTTTAAGCTTCACCGCTGAAGTGTGAGTGTGTGTGTCTGTATGGGTCCGCCAGGTGAAATTCATACCTCTCAACCGGGAAACATCAAAAATCTGGACAAAGGCCCATGAAAAGTAGGTACAAGTGGCCAAAAATCTGGACACTAATCACATAAAATCTGCATGTACAATAACATAACTCTGCCCACCCAAAGGAATTGTGGGATGCCATCATTCAAATAATTGTGAAAATGTTCCCCAGTTTAACATTAACTCTGAAAATATATTTTCACACAGAAATAGCAGTTAAAGTCCCTTTACAGCATTAACAAAAAATCTTAAGGGATGTAGTAGGGAAAAGCTATGTAAAACACTTTGCATTCTACTTTCTGCCCTACCACACTTCTAGAATGTGCACACTGACGTCATATTAGCTCCACCCTTACATTAATTTCATTAAAATAATATACATCAGTAACTGTAGCATCGTATATAAAAGAACTGTGCACTCTATTAATCTTAATAGAAAATTAAAATCTGTCATAACAATCATTGGTATAACAAGCCACTGTTGTTGTCAATATGTGGGTATGAGGTCATTCTGATTAATGGATGAAATAAATCCAATTCGGAAACCTTCTGCTCTTGTAGTTATGTGAATACCAATGTGCATTAGTAGGTTTTGTAAGCAAATCTGGTAGCTTCTGATGCTGGGCACAGACTCAAACTTCTAACTATCCCCATATTAGGCTCATATTTTAGCTCTGTCCAGGTTCTCTTCTTAATCCCATTTCCTTCCTAAGACTGCTGACTTTTGAAGAAAAGGTGGTGAATCACACAGTATGTAATGACAATAATTAAAGTTACACACTTCTTTTACTTCAGTAAATGTATTTTAATTCATAGTATCTTACTCTGTCAATATCTCAAATTAGTATATATATATATATATATATATATATATATATATATGTTTATAGATATACTTCACACACATTTCCTACTGCATCAGATTCATCTGAAGAAAATTAGGGCCTCTTCTTCCTTATATAGGCAGCTTTTCTGATTTCCGGACACTCTAGAGCTCTACCTTTTTCTAATCCTCCTCTTTTTATAAGCAGCTATTCTTATTTCAGGACACATTAGTGCTCTACCTTTTTCTTCTATCAATCATTTCAGTCTATCCCTTTCATCCATCAATCTGATACTTAACAGTAATTGGGAGGAAAATACTTGCAGGTTTCTGGATCTTGATTCACAAAATTAAAAACGAGTTTTGTGCATCAAAATTTATAGTCTGGTTTGTACATAATCGTAATAAAACCAAAATCAAAACAAACAAAAATTATGTAAATACCTAGAGTGCCGTGTAAGCCATGTAATACATTTATGATCTTGAGGACATGGGGTTGTAAAGCATAAGAAGTCAATAAATGTAAAACTTGTTTAACATGCTAGAAGACTGCTATCAGACAGCAAAGTATTCCCTACTAGTGTAGTTGAGTATTGATTCTGACTCCACAAAGTCAGTTTCACTCATAATGAAAATCTGTATGTTACTCTTTAAGAAAAAAGCTAGGCTTTCAGCATGCCAAGCCATGCAATCACTAGATAAACGAGCAACTCTTCACTGATGTAGAGGAATAAAAGGCTTAATGTACAGAAGTGATCTAAATGGCATGATAATATCCTTATGGAGCTCTTGTTTCACAATAGGACATTGTCTGTTTACCCCTCTGTCTGATAAAGGTGTACAGCTTTTACAGTTTCCAGAACTTGAAATACATGAAACTAGGCAGAAATGCACTGATCACATATTACATGTTACTGCATATGTTTTTCCAACAGCAGGTGTTTTCCTGATCAAGCTACCTGGCGATGAGAAGAAAAATTGGAAATAAGTTGCTGCCTCAAGCCTTTTTTCCCTTTCAATAATCACATCCAATGAAACTGGGGTTGAGAAGAGAGGGGAGGAGGTTAAATGCACCAGCCAAGTTGGGTTACTAGCATCCCTATTTTTAGAATTATATAAAAAACAAAAAACAGAGAGCTTGCAGGGAAAGCTTTGCAACGTGAAGCATGTGCTGCCATTTGATTTATGTAAAATGAACTCGTGGGGTGAGAAGAAAGGCATAGTAGTGCAGCTGCTTACCAGATCTGCATTAAACATGGAGAGCCACGTTTGCAGGCTGTCAATTATTGGTTTGTTTTGCCTGTGACAAATTAGGAAGTCTGTCTTTCAGTTATTTGTTACAGGTAAAATATCGGGAGTTACTGGTTTAGTTCTTGTTTTTAGTACTGGCTGTGCATTTGAGCCCATGAAAGAGAAGAAATGAGTTCTCTGACATCGCAGCAGCAGGTGAACAGAGATTTAGAAGTTCAATTGGAGTGCTCTTCCATGTGCGGTGCTGTTGAGCCCTATTTATTCTTTAAGTTATTTTTTTGTATTAACTAGGCCATCCCTATCATGCTTGTCAACTGTCCAGATTCTTACCTCATATTTTTGGTCTGTTCCTCATTAAATTTATGGTTTTCTGGTAAATCATTAAGGATCGAAGTCATTAAATAATGACGTACATTTGCATTTCAGACTTTGTCCTTCAGAAAATGCATGTTAACACAAGCCTGTTATTCTAGCAATTTTCTATTATAAAAACAGTATTAGAAATGCTTCCCTATTTTTGACCTTTGTTCCTCCATTACTTTAGGCTTTGTCCAGGTTTCTTGCTCTAAGAGGTTGAGAGGGGGAATTTCAAATAACAAAAGGGACACTGGGTTATCGAAATGAAGCTGCCATTTCGGTAGTCCAGTGTGGCTTTTGCTGTTTGAGTTTCTGTTTCGCTACACATCGTTTTTTTCTTTCCTTTTGATGGATTGAGAGGGGGAATTTTTTTGGCATTCTAGATATGCTGTTATCCTGTCCATGAAAGTGAGGGAAACAGTCCGCTCACTTCACAAAGTAGCTTTTTTCATTCTGTTGTAAAATTCACTTCATGTCATGGGGATCCTTCAGCTTGATGGGTACAGGGCAGAGGAACTTTAAAGAAACAAGCAATGTTAAGCAATATTATGTTCACTGTTATTTTTCTTAAGTGTTTTGATCTCTGAAATGTAATTAACTTCCTGTTTTATTTGGTTTATTAATCCTTTATTTACCATGTAACAATATTTTTATACTTTTGTATATCTGTGTGGAGCTTGTCTCCCCGGGCCTCTACCGAAAATGGATATATATCCAGCTAGACTAGCCCGGTCAACAAATGTAAAATAAAATAAATAAATAAAATAAACAAGGTACCAGCCCATTGTACACACACACACACACACACACACACACACACACACACACACACACACACACACACACACACACACACACACACACAAATGCATGGAAACAAGTATAGATAATTGTCAGTTCATGTAGGAGATGCATTTGGAATGAAAAAGAAAACAGGCATGCAACCAGCTGTAAGCTTCTAGTACATTTGTTTAAATCACCACAAACTCCCAACTAGAACATATAAATCCACTGATATAAACAGTGATTACAAGTTATCTCCTAAGGACAAAGAAACACCATAATCATTATTTTTATTTCAGTTTCAATGCTCGGGACTGCCCGTAATGACACTTATCACTCTAAGTGATATGCAGTTTCATTAGTAAAAAAAAAGACTGTGACAAAATGTTATTTCCTGAACATGTATCATTGCCGTGACTGTAAAATATCACAGACTTTAGAATGGACAGATAAAAATGTTGTCCTGACATTATGGAATAAGCTGGCAATGCGCACACTGTGCAATGACATCAGCAGCAACTAAAAATGTAAATAAAAAAATCAGGATTTTAAGGAACCATTCAGGAACCCATGATAACCTATTATTTTGCACCCAAAAATGGGAAATTCCGAGAGATTTGTTAAGGTTGAGAGGTATGGATTGGAGTGTGAGTGTCTGCAGGAACACAACCAAGCTTTGTGCTAGCACTACATCTTGGTATGTTGGACAGGTGTGAGCCATGCATAGTAGAAGGGCAGTTCATTGTTGTCGTACTAACCATGAGAACTGGCTCTGCCAGAAATTGCACTAGCATGTCCATGCCCATGATCAGATGCACTGCTGTTACGTGAATGTGGCAGATGTCTGTTGGACAAGCCCCCTTCACAAGGATACCCAAGACCATGACCTCATGGTCTGCCATGTCTGGGTGTGGACACCTCAACCACTGACAGAGCAGTGGAAATAGTGCCACTATGGAAGCATACTCCAGCGTGGCCATGTCAGCTAACATCAGATGATGTGGCTGATCTATGCCCACATGGATGCCATCCCCCTCTCAGCAGACATTCCATCACAGATACCTCCCATTCCAATATGTCATTCATCTGGTGCATTGATTCTGCAACATGGTGGAGGCAGTCACGCATGTCATCCTGTGCCACTTCTATAATTCTAAGCATTTCTCTGGAGAACCTATAGGAGTGTGTCTGCACCTCCATGATGGCCATAAACATATGCTGAGTGGCACAGGAAGACACACCTTTATCAGGTGGAGGATGGACAGCATGCTTCCTTTGAGCACCCTTAACAACAACCCTCCTGCGTGGTATCTCATCCACACTCTGGCTATGGCCAGAGTCAACAGGCACTGAAGCTGTAGTAACCACACTTCCCTGATAGAGTATCTCACCCTCCACCCATCCAGTATCTGAGGGCTCACTGGAATGGGTTGGTGTAGGCCTACTGGGTGTGTCCATTAGAATTACAGGGGATGGCTGAATGTCAACCTCAGTGTCAGATTCAAACTCTCCACCCCCGACTGTACCTCTGTTTGGCCAACATCATCATCAGAGTCCATTGATACTCTTGACATCAGGTGGTAAGAGTCCTACACTTCCACTGTCATGATCACCTGTGATAATAAGCAACAAACACAGGAAAGACTTCAATACCTACACTACTATAGTCAAAAATATGTTTACAAAATAACAGTGGTGCCACTACTACAGACAGTACAGCAATATACACAACAGTCCTGACACCCACATCCCACATATGGATAAAATAAATATTTCTTTGAACTTCTCATCAGTACTGACAAAGAAAATTTGGCTTACCATATGCAGATAATGCTATGCTTCCTATGGATGATGGTCCTGGAAGAAGTTAAGCAAAGGGTAAGGACACTATCATCACGATTAATTGTAACACAAGGGGTTAAAACTTTTTGCCCTTTATATGTCCATTAATGATACTTTTAACAAGAACTTGGATGACGAGTCCACCCTAAGCACATGTGTAATCAACAGAGTGTGTTGATAACTGTATCAATCTACAACTATCCCCCCAATGAATTCAATGTTAAACAGAACTTGAGTATTGCTGTTAGTATTTTACTACACAAAAAGTATTTAACAATTGAGATACATAAGCCTACCTGGAAGCTCCTCCTGGAACATACTTGTCCTCCCTGAAACAGTAGCACCAACATCAATGACATGCTGTTGTGCACTTCACAGTGGACAGGAACTCTTCATTTGCTGTTAGTGGTGGTTCTGTAGCAGGTGCCCCTGGTACCCATCCATTCATGAGCCGCTGCAGCAGCTCCCCTCCATGCAGATTAAATCATGTCAGTGGCCCTATGGTGTACCTGCTCATATGCCCAGCTGTGGCCACCTACTAAACCTACTGAATTCACATCAGCAACTATCTGCTGCCAAATTTGCATTCTGTTTGACATACCCCCACATCCCCTCTCAAGCAGAAAGGCACCATGACAGCTAAATGCTTCCATAATTATGTCATTTTCAGGGTCACTGAAGAGGGGGTTTCAGAGATTGGGACACTTGGGTGTCATAGTACTAGGTGAAATAAAACATAAAATAAGGATAATACACATAATTATCACATAAATAAAAGTCCTGTTTTGATTTAGCACATAAAAGGTAGAATTTCAATAGTACCTCTAGAGAAACATAAAACAGTGAAAAAAATTCAAATATAAAAAAAGGAATTGTATGGTTGTAACGTATTACAATCACACACAAAGTAAGGTTGGATCCAAAACAAGGAGAGTAACAATAGCAAAAATCTTGTTTGTGCCAAAACAGAACTGCAACTTTGCTCCCCCACCACCAAAACAACAGACACATTTTTCTAACAAACCATAACTGAAATGCTGAAAGTGCTATCAAATAAACTGTCCCTGAAACATGTGCACATATTTAACACAGAACATTTCATTTTAAGCTATTGTCAGACATATCTAACTGTGGCAAGCTCTCCCCTAGAGGTGTGTATGGTACATCCTAGAAAGCTAACATCCCTGTGTCATTGACAATATAGGACATTTACATTTCAGAAAATAACAACAGAAGAGTGTATAGAGAAAAACAGTTGTAACATTAGTACTTGTGATGACAGTTAATAAGGCTGTGTATCTGAGAAAGTGAATTGCCCTGACAAACATGCCCATGCCATCAGTACACTTCTAAAAAATGCATACAGATAAAAGTAGCATTTGCTAATGCAAATATATATATATATATATATATATATATATATTTTCAGCATATAGGCATATGCAGTAAATCCGCGGTGATGGTGCTGCGGTAGCACTGTCGCCTCACAGTAAGACGATGTCCGGTTCGATTCTCAGCTAGAGCGTCTTCTGCGTGGAGACATGCGTGATTGGGCGTACCTTCGTTGAAGGTTGTGCATCAGGGCTGGTAACTCAGCACGTAAAAATCAACTACCAATCATTAGCGGACCGCAGTTCCGCTGTGGCGACTCCTAACCGGGAAAAGCCAAATGACATAAACAATATAGGCATATGCAGTATATAGCTGAAAAATGCAAGTATACCTTACCAAGGTCAGTAGTCTTCTGTGCAGATATATCCCAAAATAATATCTTCTTCTGTGTTATCCACATAAACAAGTCTCCTCACCTTCAGGTTCCCTAGCTACATGGTTCCCTTTTTATGGTGTAGAGTCAGGATGAGCACAGTAAAGATGCAAATGAGGTATGAACTCAGTATTGCTGAATTCCAAATACTTGGCCTTGTGTAGCACATGTAAACAAAGTGCAGGCACTCCCTCAGTGTTTGATGCTAATGGATTGCAGCTGTGAAAGATTACTGGTAGGGAGAAGGAAACACAACGGTGGCCGCGGTGGTGCAGCGGTTAGCATTGCCACCTCACAGCAAGAGGTTCTCCGGTTCGATTCTCAGCTGGGGCGCCTTCTGTGCGGAGTCTGCATGTCCTCCCTGTGGTTGCATGGGTTTTCTCCGGGTGCTCCGGTTTCCTCCCATATCCCAAAGACATGCTGTAGGTGGACTGGACACTCTAAATTGGCCCTAGGTGTGAGTGTGTGCCTTCTGTGGAAGGTTGGGCGCCGGGCAGGCAACTCGACACCATAAAACTCCACTACCATTCATGAGTGGACAGGTGATCTGCCGTGGCAACCCCTAACCGGGAAAAAGCCGAAAGAAGAAGAAGAAGGAAAACTCAACAGCAATTTAGACTCCCCTACCTCCAGTTGGTGTGTCAGCCTGGTTAGACTTACAAAGTGTAGAAGTAATTCAAGGTTTTAAATGTAAATAAGCAGCACACATTTCACAGTTTCTGTTCAATAACATCCAGCCTCCCTTCATTTGTTGACAACTGTATATTACTGCCATTTAATATCCTCACACATTTTAAGGACAATGGTACAGAATGCCTTACAGACTGTATGTCTTAGATTACTGATCAGGTAAGACAAGAATGAGCAACAATTACAGAGATAAGACAGCGCCGTATTTATGTAAGCAATAATCATAAATGGTTGTGTAATCACTCAGTGCACTGCATCTGAAATTAATACATGTACAAACTGTCATATGTTTAGTTAGTACTGTGGATTTTGTTGCAGTTGGTTGTATGCACAATGATTTAAGTTCTCTGCTGCAAAGCTGTTGGTGGGGCAAAGAGGGATAAGATACTCTTACTGTATTTTGAAGGTTCATTGAAGTGAGAGTTCAAATCCAGACCTGGGTAAAAAATATTTCATGTGTACCAACATAAATTTTCAGTATTTATTTAATAGATTTCTTGTCTTCATTCCAACTAATTTTCCCCCTTTTTAATGCCAGTGTTTGTGTAGTGTGCAGCGTAGTGTAAATGAGGGAAAAGGAGAAATGCAGTGGTAGCATTGTCACCTCACAGCAAGAGGTTCACTAGTTCGATTCTCTGCTGGGGTGCCTTCTGTGTGGAGTCTGCATGTCCTCCCTGCATTTGTATGGGTTTCTTTCGGGTGCTCTGGTTTCCTTCCACATTACAAAGACATATATCTGGAGCATTTCTCCCTGGGCCTCCGCTGAAAATTGGCTCATTCCAAGTTGGACTTTCCTGGTTAACAAATGTTAAATTAAAAATTAAAATTAAAGCAATGAATGTCACATTTAGCTGTGCTTATTTCATTTGCAGGATGCTTAGCAATGTGCAAACCTGGACTAGTGGCCCACACAGAAAGCAGACAGAACACCTGCAGACAGGCCATAGACAGTGTACAGGTCAAAAATGATACATTGTTACAATTTTTGCTTTCCATCACGCAATTACACTAAGCGACGTTTCACGGTGGTCAGCAAGCTTCCCCAACACCTGTGGCCATCGAACACCTGCAGATAAGCTGCAGACAGTCAACAATTTAAAATGGATACATTCTATTGTCTATTTGGGCATTGCGGGGCAGTTAACACACACAACTTAAGAATGAATAGGGAATTAGGCAACTATCATTTCACTTTTCCTGTGGCAACAGTTGTAAATGTAGGGTTATAACACAGATGGTCCTGGGTTTTAATACAGGAAGTGCAACATATTTTTACTGTTGTGACAGTCCAGTTTATAACAATGAATAGGAAAATATACAAGTGTTATTTCAATAGTCCTGTGGCAATAGGTATAAAAGTGTAGGACTTCCATACACATGGTCCTGTTTTCTAATACAGGAAATTCCAAACATTTTCACTGTTGTTCCATTTCACATTATATTCAATCTCACTTCATAGGTTCATAGGTAAGTACTAGGCTATCTGCCCATGGGCATTTATAAGCCTAGCCACAGAGTGATGGCTTTTGCCTCCCCATTAGATTAGTAACCTGGGCCTCTGTCAACAGGGCTCCTGAAGTGATCCCAGGGTAGAACTTACGATTACCCATCCACTCATCAAGATTTTTCTTGAAAGGGTCAGAGAGGAGCTCTGTCGAATATGGATTGAGATTCTATTCCAGAGTGAGGGGAGTCGCTGGGACAGGAATCTATCCCTCCAGCATGTCCTGTTTATTGTTGTACATAGGTTCAAGTCGCTAGAACGAGTGATTCTGAGGGATCTCATTTTTTTGAGGTGAAGCATGTCAATTAGTTCAGGGTTTGACATGGCCCTATAGGTCAGACATAGGTCACCTCTGAGAAGATGGTAAGGGACTGAGAAGAGCTGGAGCTTTTTTAGTCGTGCTTCATAGGGTAATTGTTTAAGGCCCTTAATCCTCTTAGTGAGGTACTTCTGTGGTCTTTCTAGTTGTTGCAGGTGTCTAGTGAGGTACATCCCAAATGGGGCACTGTACTCTATTATGGGCCTAATGAGTGAGGAGTAAAGGGGCACAATCACCTCCTTGGATCTGGATGAGAAACCCTTTGTGGTCAGGTGTGCCACATAGAAGGATTTCCTGACCATTTTTGGCTATGTGGTTATCAAAAAAAAGCATGCTATCTACTTGGGTACCCAGGACCCTAAATACTTCTTCTGTACTTAGTGGATTCCCATCTATGTGGTAGTTTGTAGGTACTTTGTTTTTCCCAAATGGGATTACTATGCATTTTTTGGCATTTAGCTTGAGGCCGTGACTTTGACACCAGGTGTTTGTCTCTGTGAGACCCTTTTGCAGAATGTTTGTGTCAGCTGGAGAGTCAATTATTGCACCCAATTTACAGTCATCTGCGAACCTGGTTAGCCACAGTCCCTCCACCTTTGCCTGTACTTCGGAGAAATATATACCGAACAGGAGGGGTCCCAGGACTGAGCCCTGTGGGACTCAGTGTGGGTTCTGTCTGAGAGCCAATTGGCAACCCATCTCGTGACATAGGGGTTAATATTTAAGCTGGTGAGTTTGTCTATGATTCCTGAGTGTAGGATGGTGTTGAACGCCTTAGTGAGGTCCAGATATTCTGTGTGGACTACCTTCCCTTCATCTATGGCCTTGGTGACTGTTTCAAAGAAGTCGACCAAGTTCAGGAGGCAAGATCTGCCTTTAACAAAGCCGAACTGGGTGGGGTCCAGTGTCAGGAGGTTCCCAATGTCCCTGTTAATGAGCTCCATGATAATGCATTCCATGGCTTTGCAGACCAAGCTAGTCAAGCTTATAGGGCAATAGTTCCCAGGGTCAGTTGTGGCGCCACCTTTGTGGAGTGGTACGACTGTTGCTGTATGCCATTCTTTGGGTACATAGCCTATAGAGAGGCTGAGTTTGAATTGTGATTTGCGATGGGGGGTTAGTTCATTTTGAAGCTTGTGTAAGACACAACCTGCGATAGCATCTGGTCCCATTGATGCTGTGTTTTTGGCCTTTGCAAGGGCTGTCTTTACTTGTGTGTCTGAGATATCTGGAGTGCCACATTCTTCTGGGATGGGTGCTAGCCCCTTTGGTGGAGAGGGAGGGGTGAAGTTTGCACTGAACTTGTCAGCCAGGATGTTGGCAATGTCGGTTGGTTCAGTGTATTTATGGCAATTATGCACTAGCTCAGAGCATATCTGAGAGTTTGCCCCTAGACTCTTGACGTAGTTAAAGAAGGCCTTGTGATTATCCTTAGAGTCATTGGCTATTTTTCTTTCAAAGTTGGCCTTGGATGATTTAATGAGGGAGCGCAGTTTTTTGCCGATGTTAATCAGAGATGCCTTCTTATTTTGGGATTTTGTTCTATCTTGCAGGAGTTTCCTCCTTCTGTTGTAAAGTTTATTTATGGCCGGGGTCCACCAGACTGGCTTCCTCTTTTTTGAGGAGTTGGTCTTGGTTTTACTTGGGATGGCTCGGTCCATGCATTCTTGAAGGTGTTCATAGAATGCACTTGTAAAAAATTCTGCCGATGGGTCATTTCCCAATTAATTGGGAGCTTTGAAACTTCCCACCTCGGTCTTGAAGAGTGTGAAGTTGGCTTTAGAGAAGTTTTTTACCTTGATTTCCTTGACTTATAATGCTTTATACCTAATTATAAATAGTGGAGCTGATATGAATCATATGTATGAGGGATAAGACATCCTTACTGTGTTTTAAAGGTTTATATGTATCACTGAGGGGATACTGTCTACTATGTTTCTGTAAGTATAATTCTGCTATCTGGACTTGGATGGCCTTCACACTTAAGACATATACACAAATGAATCTATATGCAAGAACCTTGTCAGGTCACACACATACATAGTTAACACCTCAAACTCTCATCTGTATTTTTGAATTATTCATGACTATGTCAGAGAAGCACTTCTTCTGTGGCAAAGATGAAACATCACCACTGTGGAAGAAAATGTTTTGCCCCTTGTTTATAGGTTTGAATCACACACTGTAAAAATCAGTTTTATCAGTGCATAAAGCGAACCAAAAATGTGTCAGGTCATGAAATTTATGCCCCCAGTACATGTCTGCAAAGTTAAATCATCTAACAGTTACAGCAGCAGACACCCCTCAAACTAATGTCAAGTGTCAAATTAGCCTTCAGTTTTCAAAAAATTGCTTTTCTCCCTGCTTGGCATGGTTGCTCTCCACTTAACATCTTGCAAATGTGGTTGGCATTATTTCTCAGGTTTGTGCACTGCCAATAAATGTGATAACAGGAATTGTCAGGAAACCATCATTTGCCATTGCTCTACTTTTGGGATTAGACATGTCTGGTGTTAGAGGGAAAGTTGGCCAATTTGGGATGCAGAGGTGGGGTGTTCAGGAGTCCTGAATATTTACTGGACATGTGGTAAAGCACCACAGCCAAAGGCTTCTGCAGAGGGACTATTATAGGTTCATAGGTAGGTACTAGGTTATCGGCCCAAGGGCCTACGTAAGCATAGCCAACAAGGTTCCCTGGCTTACACTACCCAAGAAAGTTATTTTCCTGTGCCACTGTCCAGCAGAGACACAGAAGTTATCCCCGGGGTGTATTTCCTATTTCCCATCCACTCATCAAGATTTTTCTTGAAGAGTGCTAATGAAGAACTTTGCTTGACATAGATGGGTAGCCTGTTCCAGAGTATGGGAAGTCTCTGGGACAGGAATCTATCTCTCCAGCATGTCCTGTTTATTGTGGTGACAAGGTTTAGGTCCCTAGAGTGTGTAGCTTGGAGGGATTGGGATTTCTTTAGCTGTAGCATGTCCAACAGCTCTGGGTTTGACTTAGTTTTATATGTTAGGCAGAGATCACCTTGGAGTAGGTGATATGCTACAGAGTAAAGCTGCAGTTTTTTGAGGCAGTCAGTGTAGGGCATTTGTTTGAGGCCAGTAATCCTCTTTGTGAGGTACTTCTGTGGCCTTTCCAGCTGCTGCAGATGTCTTGTGAGGTACATTCCAAAAGGGGCATTGTACTCTATAATGGGTCTAATGAGTGTCAAGTACAGGGGAACAATGACCTCTTTTTTCCTGAATGAGAACCCTTTTATGATGAGGTGTGCCATGTAGAAGGACTTCCTGACTACTGTGGCGATGTGGCTATCAAAGGAGAGACTACTGTCCACTTGGGTCCTAAGGTCTCTTATCACACATTCAATGTTAAGTAGATTGTTGCCTATGTTATAGTTCATGGGTACAGAGTTTTTACCAAAGAGGATGACACTGCACTTTTTGGCACTGAGCTTGAGGCCATGGCTCTGACACCAGACATCTGTCTCAGCGAGGCCCTTCTGTAGGATGTCCATATCACTTGGGGACTTGACTATGGCTCCTAGTTTGCAGTCATCTGCGAACTTTGTTAGCCAGAGGCCTTCTGTGTTAACCTGTACGTCAGAGAAGTAGATACCAAACAGGAGAGGTCCCAGGATGGAACCCTGTGGTACTCTACTTGTCACTACTTTGAGGTCAGATTTGGAGTCTGCAACTTTTACAGTGTGGGCTCTGTCAGTGAGCCAGTTGGCAACCCATCTTGTGATGTAGGGATTTATACCTAGTTTAGTGAGTTTAGCTATAATTCTAGAATGGGGGATGGTGTCAAAAGCCTTGGCGAGGTCAAGATAGACTGTGTGAACCACCTTACAATCATCTACGGCTTTGGTGACTGCCTCAAAGAAGTCGATCAGATTCAGGAGGCATGATCTGCCTTTCACAAACCTGAACTGGGTAGGATCCAGAGTTTGGAGGTTACCAATGTCTTTGTTTATAAGTTCCATGATGATATGTTCCATGGCCTTGCAGACCAGGCTCGTCAGGCTAATAGGTTGATAGTTCCCAGGATCAGTGGTGGCTCCCCCTTTTTGGCTTTAAGGAGTGTAGCTTTTACATGTGTAGTTGTGATTACAGGGACTCTGCATTCTTCCTGTATAGATATGGGCTTGTTAGGGGGTGAGGGGGTAAAGTTAGCACTGAACTTATCTGCCAGGATGTTGGCAATATCAGTTGGTTCTGGAATTTTTGTGCCTTTGTGCTGTAACTCAGAGCAGATCTGGGTGTTGCCATCGAGATTCTTGACATAGCTATAAAATGCTTTGTGTTTGTCCTTAGAATTAGTGGTGATTTTGTTTTCGTAGCTAGCTTTGGAGGATCTTATAAGGGATCTCAGCTTCTTACTGAGGCTGACCAGGGAGCTCCTCCACTCCTGGGATTTTACTCTCTTTTGCAACCGTTTCTTCCTTCTGTTGTACAGTTTGTTTATGGCAGGGGACCACCAGATTGGCTTCCTTTTTTTGGAGGATAGCGTCTTGGTTCTGTTTGGGATAGCACGGTCCATGCACTCGTGTAAGTGCTTATAGAGTGCATTTGTGTAGGATTCAGCAGTTGTAACTATATTGTCCATCTGCATGGGTGTCATGAAGTTCACCACTTCTGTCTTAAGAAGCATGAAGTTGGCTTTGGAGACATTTTTTACTGTGGTTTCCTTAATGGGGGATGGGAGCGGGATGTGGATATCAAAGGTGATTAGCTTCAGGTGTGGAACACCGGTCACACATGTTGGTAATGACTAGGTCCAGGATATTGTTGCCCCTGGTGGGGGTGTGGATAAGTTGATCCAGGGCACTGGAATTTATGAATTCCTATTCTGGCTCCAAGTACAAGTCTGAGGCTTGGAGTAGTCTGGTCAAGGCTGTATCCAGCGTGACTGGCATCCCACATACTGAAGAAGAGTGGAGGCACCATTTCAACAACCTAAAATGGTGCAAGAAGGATACACTCAACCACTGTTTGAATGAGTTTCAAACCAGTGTAATTCCACAGCTGTGTAAATATGCTAATAAAGACAATTTATAATACATAGAAAGCTAATATAGGCAAGGCTATTATATATAATGTTCTTCTGTTCTTTTTTTTCACAGCTAATCCTGAAATTGAGTTGAATCTGCAGGCTTATACTGATTGTTTAGAGAGAATGAGGGAAGCAAGTGATATGTATGCAGCACAAGAGAAGAATTAAGCACCCCAGCACCTACCAGGTTATACCTCATACCATGCTTTTTGGCCCCAAAACTTGGACCGAACCACAAAAGGAGGGGGAGTATCGATATTCATCAAAGATACCCACACCTCCAGGTTGGTGGCAAAGCACGAACCATCAGAGACTATCCGTGTGCAACTAACAGTGGGTAAAACTGCCTTCCAGTTTATAGCCTGCTACAGACCACCCTCCCAAACCCAGGAACCCCACTAGGCCTTCCTGAAAACACTGGAAAATATGAAGGTCTCTCCAAACACCATTATATTGGGTGACTTCAACTACCCAAACATAGACTGGGAGCATTACTCTAGCTCCAACACCCTAGCCCAAAGGTTCCTAGAATTTATAAACTCAAATGCTATGGAACAACTTGTTACCACTCCCACAAGAGAGGAAAACATACTGGACCTGATCATCACCAACATGGGGACTCTATGCTCCAGACCAGAAGTGTATCCCTCACTGGTAAGATCAGACCATAAACTAATCTCACTGGATATTCACATCCCGACCCCACCCCCTGCCCAGAAAACCACAGTGAAAAACTTCTCTAAAGCAAATTTCACACTCCTCAAAACTGAGGTGGAATCCTTCAAAGCCCCCGGGCCTGTGGAAAATACGGCCCAGACCGCAGAATCCTTTATAAATGCATTCTATGAACACCTTCAGGAATGCATGGATCATGCGATCCCAAATAAAACCAAGACCCAATCCTCCAAAGGCGGACATCCTGTCTGGTGGACCCCAGCCATAAACAAACTATACAATAGAAGGAGGAAGCTACTAAATGATAGAGCAAAATCCCAAAAAGGGAAGGCATCACTGATCAGTATTAGCAAAAAACTACGGGCACTCATAAAATTGTCTAAGGCCAGCTTCGAGAGAAAAATTGCACAGGACACTAAGGATAATTACAAGGCTTTCTTTAGTTATGTTAGGAACCTGGGTGGTAATTCCCAGATATGCTCAGAATTAGTCCAAAATGACAAAAAATACACCGAACCCACAGACATTGCCAAGATCCTAGCTGAAAGGTTCAGTGCAAACTTCTCCCCCTCCTCCCCACCAAAAGGGCAAATATCTATCCTAGCAGAGTGCTACCCCCCTGACATCTCAGATGCTCAGGTAAGAGCCGCCCCCTCCAAAGCAAAAAACACAACATCAATGGGACCAGACGGTGTCCCGGGCTGCGCCCTACATGAACTCCAAGAAGAGCTAAACCCAAACATAAAACTACTGTTCAATCTCAGCCTTACTACAGGATATGTGCCCAAAGAGTGGCGTACAGCAACAGTGGTCCCTCTCCATAAAGGTGGTGCCTCAACGGATCCAGGAAACTATCACCCCATAAGCCTGACTAGCTTGGTCTGCAAAGCTATGGAAAGGATCATCATGGACCTCATAAATAAAGATATTGGGGACCTACAGACACTGGATCCTACCCAGTTTGGCTTTGTTAAGGGCAGATCCTGCCTCTTAAACCTGGTTGATTTCTTTGAAACAGTCACCAAGGCCATTGACGAAGGGAAGGTGGTCCACACAGCCTACCTGGACCTCGCAAAAGCCTTCAATACAATACCCCACTCGGGCATTATAGATAAGCTCACCAGCTTAAATATAAACCCCTATGTCACTAGATGGATTGCAAACTGGCTCAAGGACAGAACCCACATGGTTAGAATTGCTGGAGCCATGTCAGACTCCAAACCAGTTACAAGTGGTGTCCCACAAGGCTCAGTCCTGGGACCTCTTGTTCGGTATATATTTCTCGGAGGTACAGGCCAACACGGAAGGACTGTGGCTGACCAAGTTCGCAGATGACTGCAAACTGGGCGCCATAATCGACTCTCCAGCCGACACAAGCATCCTCCAAAAGGGCCTCATAGAAACAGACAACTGGTGCCAGAGCCATGGCCTCAAGCTAAATGCCAAAAAGTGTATAGTCATCTCCTTTGGCAAAAACAAAGTGCCCACAAATTACCAATAGGTGGTAATCCATTAAGTACAGAAGAAGTAATTAGGGACCTGGGGACCCAAGTTGATAGCAATCTCTCATTTGACAACCACGTGGCCAAAGTGGTTAGAAAAACATTTTATATAGCCCACCTAATCATGAAGGGATTCACATCTAGATCAGGGGAGGTCATTGTGCCTCTTTACTCATCCCTCATCAGGCCCATAATTGACTACAATGCCCCTTTTGGGATGTACCTTACCAGACACCTGCAGCAACTGGAAAGACCCCAAAAGTACCTCACCAAGAGGATCAAAGGGCTCAAACAGATGCCATATGCTGCCCAGTTAAAGAAACTGCAGCTCTACTCATTGGCATACCGCCTGTTCAGAGGCGATCTGTGCCTGACGTATAAAGCCATGTCCAACCCAGAATTAATGGACATGCTGCACCTCAGAAAATCCAAATCCCATCGAGCTACGTGCTCGAGAGACTTGAACCTCAGCACTGAAATAAATAGGACATGCTGGAGGGACAGATTCATAACCCAGAGGCTCCCTTCACTCTGGAATAAAATCCCAGTCCAGGTTAGGCAGAGTCCCTCATTGACTCTCTTCAAGAGGAATCTTGATGAGTGGATGGGAGATCGTAGGTTTACCCCGGGTATCACTTCTGTGTCACTGTTAGACAGAGGCACAGTATACTAACCTCGAAAAAGGGCATAGCAAAATAAATTTAAAATGGGTGGTGAAAGCCAAACACATTCTGGCTAGGCTTATAAATGCCCAAGGGCAGATAGCCTAGTATGAACCTATGAACCTATGAATCTATTAATGTAGCTTTAAAAGTTAAAGATAGATTGTTTTGTTTTCTATACAGTAGTAGCAAAGTGAGCATGCATATCCTAACTGTAAAAGCAAGTATATATGCATAGGTCTGTAGCACAAAACAACTTCAGGAGTCAAGTGTAAGCCTGCAGTTATAGGTTGTGGGTTCAAATACCATGAGTAACAACTACACAATACTGCAGTTCTTTAACAAAATTACATAAATTAAACTCTTGGCATAAATCCACTGCTGTTAACTTTAATCTGTATAATTGGACCTAGTACATGTGCAATATATGCACATTGCAAGGATTACTTTGAGCAATCAGTAATTATAGTTTGTGGTTGTTAGGATGCATACTTAAATATACTAGTTCAGATAAAATATGTGTGTAATTGGGATAATGCATTGTATGTCACATATGATGTTACTAATTTTATGTCTTTTTTGTCTCTCACCCCAACCCTTATCTCATTTTTTTATTTTCTATTATGTGTCATCAAAATGTCTCCATGTCATCCATTTGTAACAAAATCACTAAATGCTTCACCGCACAGGGAGGTAGACCAACCCCAGTGAATCAGCCTGCCCCTGCTCCATTGATGATGCCCAGCACATATGGGACCCAACTTGGTAGTACTAACTCTGCTTTTCCTGCCCTAACTGTGCCCTCAGGTAGCACTACCCTAGCAGGTGGTGCTGTGGTACCCTCCAGGAGTAGTAACGGAGGTGGGGATTTCATCACCCACCAGAAAATGACAGGGTTGGTATATAGAGTCATGAACAGCACCATTGGTGTACTACTACACCAGATGAAGAAGCTGCACTCCCTCATGGTCCATAGGAGGAGAAGACATCAAGCACTCCAGTAGCCAGCAAAGTAAGGGGACAGTGATGACAGTCCTACAAGTGAGGACTAGATTCTCGCTGTCTCCATGTTTGATAGGCATGAGTTTCCATTGTCCCCTCCCTCAGCCCAATTATGGTGTCGCCAACCTTTACTGTCCCTCACCATCCCTATGTCTTGTCTTGTTTGTCCTGCTTGCATTTGCCTCCTCACCTACCCAATTTACCTTACCCAGAAATACCAATGTCCCTTACCCAGCATTCCTCTCTTACTGAAGTTTATAAAAAAAAAAAAAAACAGGCCCCTGTCCCACAAAAAATATCATCCCATACATAGCTCTCCATTTTGCACACATATTCTTGTCACACTTGGTTCAGTCCAATTGGCTATACAACAGAATTGTGTTGTTATCACCCCTCTTTGTGGAGGTGACAGTCCAAATCCAGCTAATATTCTGTACATATTTTCAGCTTACACTGTTAAAGAAATGGATAGCTATGGTTCTTTCCTCCCTCCCTTCTGCATATTCCTATATTGCTTTCCCTTTGATCTTCCCCCTGCTTGCCCCTCATTTCACCATTTCCCTATCTACCCCATTTTAACACCTATAATCTGGCAAAAATAGAATTACACACAACATGCATAAATACAAAAAAAAAAAAAAACAATGGAGTCCTTCACTTTTTGGCTTCTATGTTTGCATGGAGTTTGGCATCACACACCAATGCCATGCAATGGTGAACGACTCTTCTGTGGTGCAGTTACCTCTATGCAATGCCTCAAACATGCTGAGCTATGTAAAACTACAGTAAGGCACAGTGAATGTAGAGTACAATGAAATTTCATTTGCATTATCACTACTTATTTAAAAGTATTACATACACCTGGATTTGAACCCTATATCATCTAGGCTCAAAAAGAAATGTGTCAATGCATTTACATCTGCTGCCACAGAGTCAATTAAGCAGCAGGTATGCTTCATACACTCAGTATCAACTCTCCTAATTTTAGCAATGAATCTTACATTTTTGCTCGGCTTAATTATGCACAAACATGGAAAGCAGTAGAAACGTGCATCTTGCATGCACAAACAATTTGCCAGCCATTGTGCAAATCCTCTGCTCATCGTTTAAGTATGCAAAGCAAATAATAGCATGTATTAGTTGTGTTTACTGTCCATTTAGTCTTCATGCCATGAAAGTACATGTGGAAACATAACAAAATGAAGGCCCTATCTGAGAATATGTCACATATTTACATTGCAGCCATGTGTTACCTGTGCATTGCTATGCAACCCTTGTCTCTCAGTACTTGTTGACAAGTATATCAACTACACTACATAAATCAATAGCAAATGTGTGATATATTACGCACATCTTTTGAATGACAATACACATTCAGATTTTCAAATGCTTGTAGTAATGTGGACACCTGTTTGCATATAGTTTGTAAAGCTGTCTCTTAAACTATACTTGCACACTGGAACACAGCCAGTACATACTACTCAATGCACACTCATCAGTCTGCTAGCATGCAGAACTTGAAGTATCTTGATAGTTGAACATGCTTACATATCCATTTCAGGACGGCCTCCCAACATCTTCTCTGCAACATCCAGTGCTGATGTCATCCAGCATAAGCTGTCCTGCAGCCTTGTAAAAGTCAGGCTTGTGCTGTGGCATTTGCATAAAGTAATGTGTCCTCTAGTCTGTGTTCTTAGATAAATAGGTAGAGGTTCTGTTCTCACTGCAGTCTACTGAGAGGTGTGTGTGTGTGTGTGTGTGTGTGTGTGTGTGTGTGTGTATCTATCTACCTAGAGAAGCATGTGTGTATCTGATAGTTACCACTACAATCCTATGGACTGACAATATTTTGACACTTGCACATGCCTACACATCCATTTCATGCACTCCTCCCAACATCTTCTCTGCAACATCCAGTGGTGATGTCATCCACCGTAAGTTGTTCTGCAGCCTTGTTAAAGTCAGATTTGTGCTGTGATGCTTGCATAAAGTACTACGTTCTCTAGCTTTTGTAATATTTAGCTAGGTTGGGGGTCTGTTCTCACTGCAGTCAACTGAGGTGTGTGTGTGTGTGTGTGTGTGTGTGTGTGTGTGTGTGTGTGTGTGTGTTTGTGCAATTGCTTGACATTAGAGAGAGCGTTTTACACCACCATGTGGGACAATGCTATTACCATTTACTCCTTGGGTCTAAATTAATTGAAGGTTCACTTCAGTGAACATTTCTTCATCTAACCCTAACCATCAAATGTTCATTTCAGCAAATGTTCATATCCATGAACAATTTACATTGGGAAAGGAAGCAGTTGGCCATCAGCACAAATTTGCCATTTTCACCACTGTAGTCTGATCTCAGAGTTAGTATATATAGTTGGGGGTGGGGGCACAGTCCCCCACATTGTGGGATGTGGGGGGTGAAGCCCCCAACCTTGGTGGGTTCTACATACTGTGGTGTCTGTTCTGGAGTTGTTTTGGCCAAGTGCTTAGTTTACCTGTTTAAATTTATTTTCTTTGAGAATATTTGCTGAAATGAACGTTCAGTTGTTAGAATTTGATGAAGAAAGGTTTGCTGAAGTGAAAATTCGATGAATTAATACAGACCCTTACTCCCCCCACCAGACACTGCTGATGTCATCAGCTATAAAGCATTGTCTGACACTCATGAAGTCAGACTTGAGTTGTGGCACTTGCTTTAAATACAGAGTTCTCTAGTTGGTGTGCTCAGGTAGGGCTTTTGTTCTTACTGTAGTCAACTGGGCTGTGTGTGTGTTTGTGCACTTGGATGACATTAAAGAGAGCATTTTACATCAGCATGTGGGACACTGCTATTACCACTTACTCCTCACCAGACACTGCTAATGTCATCAGTTATAAAGTGTTGTCTGGCACTCTCCAAGTCAGCCTTGAGCTGTGGTGTTTGCGTTAAACACAGAGTTCTCTAGCTGGTGTACTTAGATAGGTAGGTGTTCTGTTCACACTGCAGTCAACTGGGGTTTGTGTGTGTGTTTGTGCACTTGATTGACATCAGAGAGAGCATTTTACACCAGCATGTAGGACACTGCTATTACCATTTACTCCTTACCAGACAGTGTAATCAGCTACAACTGATTTGTAGATGTGCAGTATTCCCATCGTGGCAGGGTCAGAGACTGGCCAGTAGGCCAGGTACAAATCACCTGATCCTATGAGATACAGATTATAGTGACAGGGCTATCAGTCTAGCCAAATATGTCATGGCTTGGTTTGTAGGGCCTGTGTTTTCTGGTGAGAAATCATGGGCCTTTTCTATATGGACACTAGTAATATCCCAGCTATGTGCAACAGACATGTGTGAGTTGTTAATGCTACATCCTTGTCTTTTACATCTGTTAGATGTCCTGTAAGTGGTCATCAAGGGCATGACTGATGAGAGCACTATCATCCTGTGGAACTTGACCAGACCAAGGCATCTGACAAATCCATGCTGAGGTATTCACTCAACACTGTCAGATGTGGCCATAAGCACCACTATCACCAAGTGGTTAGACCACTGGATCACATATGTGGTATATAAATATGTTGAAATGTGTGAAGTGACATATCTCTGGTGTAGTGATCACATCTGTATATCAGGGCTGTCTGCTAGGCCATTTCCTGTCCATTATTTAAATCATGGATGTCAAAAATGACATATGCATACTGTGTCTGAACAGCTGTCTGGAAGACTACAGATTGTGGGTAATCATTGACTCCAACTATGATATTAGTATAATACAGACAGTATCCATACATACCAAAGACTGCTGACACAGCCATGAAAACACGAGATGAAATAAAAACATGGAGGGATTTGTTACATTATGAAAACAAATGCACAAATCAAGGATAATGTAGACATCTCACTCTATAATCGGACCAGTTGGTATGTGACCTGTGTCCTGGGGAAAATGGTATGTGGAACATCCACCAGCATGTGGCCACAGTCATGAGTACTCCTTGTATGAAACACAACTACTGAGTATGTGCAGGATATCCACATCAAAGGCCACAATACTTCCATAGTTCACAGCCTTCGTCACACAAAATAACTGAGTACAATACACCCTTCTTCATGTGCCTCCCTAAACATCTTCCATTGATGTGTAACTGAAGTGTAGCACCTTTGCACAGTGAGCTGTCACACATCTTATTGGCCATACCTAGGTATTTTTTTGTTGCATAAACATTACTGTCTGATGGTGCTGAACACCCATCAAGGTGTTACACCAGATGCATGTGTGATACCTGTTCTGGTGATGCACACAGTACATACATCACTATCTGGCAACATTGATGGCACAGATTACATTCATGACAGTGTGGATTGTGTCATATATATGCCATGCACACCAGTCAGCTAGGCTGGATTTATCATAATGTCACATACAGGTATAGTAGTGTCCCTCCTAACACCTCCGTCATATGTTAGAGTATCAGGATGGTGTGCTTGATTACCCTTATAGATTCCTGACATGTCATAATAGTTGTACAAGTGTGTTTGTGCCGAAGCATCTATGATCACTCAGAATTAAATATGTTGCACCAGACAAGGGATTACTGATGTTATTATTCTGGTATTGTCCATGATTGTGCATGCTTATTTTACTGCTGTCCATGGGCCCGTAACTGTGTCCCACTTCTTGGAAACCTGAGCTGAAATTACACTCATATTCAGGCATATCCCAACCCCATGTACCCAACCCCAACTGTATATTACATCCCTGATAGATGTACTCTCCACTGTTCATGTCAGGATGCTTATCTCACAAAGGCATCTTCTCCATTGTTATGTCACCTTGTCTGACAGTCACATAATATACATTTTTACTGTAAAGTCCATACTGTACCATGCTGATATGTGATTAGTGTTTCTGCTACAACTGTCTTCCATTTATATGCCCTCATATGCTGTACATTACAATGTTTTACCTGTCCTATTTCCCTGTGTTCATTCTTACAATTCATTTGTGTGTCCCTGTGCAATACCAACACTTCCCCTGACTGTTTATTTTAAATGGCAGCCCATGTATCCTTACAGATCATTTACCCAACTTTTGTACAGAATGGCTGGAATGGGTTTTCACAGTACTCTGTGCTGTATACACTGTCCTGTGTTGGGAACATATACATTACTATATCATAAACCCTGGTAAGCATTGTAGCATTCCGTGCAATCCTGCTGAGCTGGATTACTGTAAGGTAAACAGGTTTATTATCCATGCTGCTTTACATGACTTCCTGGCTGATAACACTGTTGTCAGCCACAAAACTGTGCTTGTTTATGTTTAAATGCTGTGCATGGCATGAATATGTAATTATCACTGCTGTTCACCACACAAACGCTTAAACTCCATGTATGCTTCGCACTAAGCCTACAGAGCATTTATTGAATTCTTCTGACTGTTTAACTACAATACTATCGTGATAACCAAACTACAACTTTTAAAAACATTCTATACTATTGCAGATAATGTACACTTTTCATTATCTAAAAATGACTGTCATAATTTAGCTGACTGTAATTTCAACACTGGTTGAATGGATAAAAATGATAAAACCTCATTAAGACATTGAGAATTAGCATTCAGGTCGAACTGCCAGAGTAGTTCTTCATACTCTAAATTTAGTTTCCCACCCCCAATCTCCTGTGGGTTTATGTTAACTTCTAATATCACAAACTCAAATTGCTTGTACTGTTTACATAATTGCGCAAGCTTAAACAGAGCATTGTTAACATCCAAGTTCTTTATATTAAGATAATGCTCGTAAATCCTTTTCCTTAGTGGTCATGCAGTTTTACTTGTAAAAACACGGGAAAGTTGAACATTTAACAATATACACAACACTTGGTGTAGCAGTTTCCCTTCTGCAGGGTTAAAGTTGTCGCAAAACTATTTTCAAGTGTTAAGGATTCTCCTTCTAAAATATGTGGACACTATTTATAAAAACACATTTTATTGTGCCAGTAATACTACCATAGTAATTTTTTTAGACTCACAACACCCTTGTCTTTCTCAAGTACATTTTTGAGATTACATGCTGTATATATAGCTTAAGAAATTATAGATATATCCATATCTATATATTTATATTTATCTATCTATAGATAGCTATACCTTTAGATACTAGATATTAGATTGTTTACTATCAAAATTTTGAGGTGACTTACCTCAACTATTCACATCCCCGACCCAAAACAATTAAAAAGCATCACACTGATTGCTTAGAATGTCAATTCTTTCAAAGGAAAGAATTGACATTCGACCGCTAACCATCCACAAAAAAACATCCGCTATAAGGTAGAAAATTTCCTACCGTTTTGCAGGAGGGCAAGTCACCCTGCACCCCCTATGTAGGGGGCTGCGCCCACCACATCCCCTGCTACTTATATATTCTAACTCCAAGTTTGCACTACAGTGATGAAAATGGTCATTTTCCCGATCCCCACTGTAGTGCGATGCACTTCAAAACACCAATGGTCCAAACCTCAAACACAGTCTCCATATTCCTGTTTCAAAGTCAACAGGAATTGTGTTTGCAGTTTTGCCTCTCCACCGCTCTGTGTTCATCCTGTTCACTGTTGAGGTAAGCCACCTCGACATTTTGTTGTAAACTATATTAGATATATAACTTTAGATATTCTGAAGGTGTCAGCATTAGTGGTTAGGAGCATTTGTGTGAGTATAGGCTGGCTAGGTTTAGAGTAAGGTTAAGTAAGGAACTTACTAAGGGTATAGTTGTAGTGTAATGTATGTCTGTTGGGGGGTATGTCTAAGCTGTCTAGATTACTGGTGGCTTTATGGAAAGTGTTTGTGAAAGGTAAGGTGCAGAATTAGGGTTATGGGCTGGGGCACACTTAGGTTTAGAGTTAGCAGGGATTAATAAGGTGAAGAACTATTAGTAAGGTGTAGCAGGTGTGACTGCCATTTGGACCTTTTTATCCAAAATATAACATATTTATATATATATATATATATATATATATATATATATATATATATATATATATATGGGATCTGGACACATGCTCAACTAGCATATGTCCAAATCACGAAACATTGAACACACATACACGAAAGCGCTTAACGTAGAAAAGCGCTTCCGTGTATGTGTGCCTGTTTCGTAGATCGGACTACAGTGCGGGTAAGGGAACATTCCCTTTTCCCCACTCTAATGCGATCACGGAGTGAGAATATTAAAGTAGGGGTGGGGTGCAGGGCAAAGCCCCTGCAGAAATGTAGATTTTTTTTTGAACTACACATACACGGAAGCGCTTTTCGATGTTAAGCACTTTCGTGCATGTGTGTTTGATGTTTTGTGATTCGAACATATGCTAGTCGAGCATGGGTCCTAGACCCATATATATATATATATATATATATATATATATATATATATATATATATATATATATATGGGTCCTAGACCCACATATATATATATATATATATATATATATATATATATATATATATATATATATGCATGTGTATAATAATATACATATTTATATGTTATATATAGATAAAATTCTTGGCATCCATGTCTCAAGCACATAATCATATGGTTACAATAAGAGACCCGATTAAAACTCTCTGTGTTGTCAAGGACAACTGAAACGTCTTTTATTCGCAGTAGACATAAGGAGGGTATGTCAAGGTCAGTCAAAGCAGACAGCTGTATGAACTGAGCATGTGCTCTGATACACTAATCAGCATCAAGTCTGGCTTGTGTGTGCATGATGCTACTTTGACTTGAAAGCAATCAGATGCTGCAATGGATATGCATGTTCTTTTCATGTCACTACCTGCCTGGCCTGTCACAGCTTTGATAACTTTAGAACAGTAAAAAAGTCTAAGAATACCTCCTTTTGCTTTCAGCACATAACCAGGTATACAAAATGGCACTTAGGTGCCTAATCTTTAGTATCACTTCCCCAGTTTGCAACAATTGAAATCAACTGCATTCTGTGAAGAGAGACAATGACTGTAGTTGTTTTTTGTTTCTGCTATGTACTCCGACTGTAACTGGCAAGATCCAACAATATTTCCATATAAAATAATACTGGAGTGCTCAACTCAATAAATCAGCATTTCTAGTGTAGTACACTAGCAGGTACCCAGTTCAGTAGTATCCCAGCACCGGGAATACATTATTTCAAGCTGTAAATTTTCTAAACTGTTACTATAGTTTCTGTATTATTTATATTTCTTACTTATTATATCTTGTTATCCTTCTGCTGTGTTTACCAGCCTTACAGCTCAAACTTAAGTATAAATGTAACAGTGAAGAGAGGATTGACCTATGCCAAGAGTGTGATGCAGTAATGTGTATTGAATAACTACAATAAATAAAAACTGCCTTTATTGTTTTATAGGTTCATAGGTTCATATTAGGCTAACAATCACCAGGGCCATTACAAGTCTAGCCATGCAGCCAAACCCAGTTTTGTCCCAGAGTTCCTTGGATGCCTATATGGTGGGATATGTTAGTAAAGAGGTAGCTAGGGATTATGAGGGGGCGAGTATGTTAGTTGGGGATTAATTTACTTACTGTGGACTTCTATCCATCAAAGACACAGGGGTCAGGCCATGGTGAATTTGTGATTTCTCATCCAATGATCAAGTTTCCTTTTGAACGGGGTCAGGGATGAACTCTGGTTCCCATAGATGGAGAGTTTATTTGATAGTGTGAGGATCTTTTGAGACACATATCTGTCCCAGCAGGTTCAGTTTATGTTGCGGACAAAGTTCAAGTCCTTGGATCAAGTGTTTCTGGTGTTGTTTGTCTTGCAGATGTGCAAAAGATCCATCAGAGCTGGATCCGTGGATGCCTTATATGCTAGGCATAGATCACCTCTCAGTAAGGTGCAGGAGACTGAGTACAATGACAAGATCTTAAGTTAATCTGTGTAGGACAGGGTATTTATGCCCTGGATTCTGCGGGTGAGGAACCTTTGAGAGCATTCCAACTGTTGCAAGTGCCTAGCTAGGTATATGCCAAAGGGGTCACTGTACTCAATGATGGGTCTGGTAAGTCATAGGTAGAGTGGTACTACTACTTCCCTGGACCAGGATGCCACCCTTGCTTATGAGTTGGGTGACATAGAATGATTTTCTTACTATCTTGGCTACATGTTGGTCGAATGCCAGATTACTTTCTACATATGTTCCCCTATCCTAACTATCAGGTCAACTCTTAGGGATGTTAATTGATGAAGTACTTAGTTTGGGTGAATGCTTTCCCAAATGGCACTATAATGCATTTATTTACATTGAATTTTAACCAATGGCTTTCACACCAGTCATTTGTTTGTGTTAGACCCTCTTGTAGGATGTTGGTGTTGTGGGGGAAATCTATGACCGCTCCCAGTTTACAGTCATCTGTGAACTAGGTGAGCCAGAGGCCTTTGACATTAGCCTTGACTTCCAAGAAGTAGATGCCAAACAGGAGCAGGCCCAACATAGAGTCCTGAGGTACTACACTAACAACTGGTCTCTTGGTGGAGGTGGTATCACTGATCCTGACTGTTTGGGTCCTATCTGTGAGCCAGATGGCAATCCAGTCAGTTATATAGGGGTTTATGCCTAGTTCTGAGAATTTGTCAACAACACCTGTGTGAGGTATTGTATCGAATGCCTAGGCCAGGTCAAGCTAGGTGGTATGCATCATTTTCCCCTCAATAGCCATGGTGACCCTCTCAAAGAAGTAGACAAGGTTAAGTAGGCAAAACCTTCCCTTTACAAAGCCATACTGGGATGGGTCCGATGCCTGTAGGTTGCCAATATCCTTGTCGATCATTTCCATGATAATTCATTCCATGGTTTTGCATATTATACTTGTCAGACTGATGGACCTGTAGTTTCCTGGGTCAGTTGATGGCTCACCTTTATGAATAGGAATGAGCTTTTCAGTCCTTCATTCACATGGCACGTAGTCTGTTTTGAGGATTAGTTGAAGAATGCCTCAAGTGTCCTGCTAGGTCATGTTTTAGAGTATTTAGGAGGCAACTGGTGATATCCTCAGGCCCCATTGAAGCAGTGTTTTTGGACTTAACATACACATTCAGGATCTGCTAACTGTTGAGAGTTGGGGAGATATGCTAGAAGGGATTTCACAGGGGGTAGTGGGGAGAGAGTGGGGGATGAAGTTAGAGCTAAATTTATCAGCCAGTGCATTTACTATATCACCCTGATCAGTGAAGGTTGTGCCATTTACCACCAGTTCTGCACACTGCTGAATATTACCTTTAAGATTCCTGACATAGCTAAAGAAGGCCTTGTGATTGTTCTTAGCTTGGGAAGCTATCCTGACCTCATAATAGGCCTTGTTAGACTTTAACAGGCCTTTTAGTTTCTTGTTTAGTTGAATCTGAGAGCTCTTGTCTCTATAGCAGTTGCTCTTTCTGAGTTTGTCCATTATTTTTTTCTTTTGTTATATAGACTGTTAAGGTAAGGATTCCACCAGTGTGGCTTTTTGGTGTTAGATCTAGGCTTACTTATGGTAGGGAGGGCAGCCTCAATGCAGCCATTTACATGTACACCCTCTATAAACTAGCCCTCACTGGAGACATCCATCCAAACCCTGATCCTCCCAAATCCAACCCAACCACAAACCCTAGTCCAAGCAACCCCCCTACACAACTCATCTCCTAGCCAACAAGAAAACAACAGACCTACTTATAATGTCCCTAAACATCAGAAGCATATGCAATAAAATCCACAAACTACACACCAGCATAAGCATATATTCCCCAGATATTCTCTTCCTAACTGACACCTGGCTCAAACCTCACATCAAAAGTGAGGAAATACTTCCACCTGAATACAACATCCTTCGCATAGACAGATTGTCCAAAAAAGGAGGTGGTGTAGCATTGATAGTTAAACATCATCTCAATATTCAACTCCTGAACTAATCTGCCCCTCACCACAACAATGAAGAAATCCTTTAAGCCAATCACAAACTAAACTCAAACAAAACAATTAATATCATAGGATGTTATTTCCCACCAGGGCAAAATATCACACCCCTAGAAAATCTCCTGAGCTGGGCTACTCTATCTGTACCCCAGGAAACCATCATTCTCCGTGACTTTAACATCAGTTGGCTATCTTGTAATAACAGTCTCCCAACCATTCACCTTAATCTCCATGGGTTCACTCAACTCATTCAATCCCCTACCCAAATCAACAAAAAACCTAACAATCATACCTTGCTTGACTGGATCCTAGTCAACAAAGTCCTCACTCTTACCTAGCAGGATGCTTACCTGACAGTCTTAGTGACCACTCCTCCACTTTCCTAATTCAGCACCACACAAACAGTCTGAAGCCCATTATCCAAAGGCAAATATGGAACAAGTCCAACTTCAACCCCAACTCCTTCATCTCCTCCCTGCAAAAATTTAACTGGTCACCACTAAAATACCTCAACCTAGATGAGGCTCTCCACTTCTTCAACAGTACCTTCCTCTCCATCCTAAACACCCATGCTCCTGCAAGAAATGCCAAAGTCAGATCCAGGTGTCCCCATGGTTACAAAAGGCTACCAGAACCCTAATGAAATCCAGACATAAGGCCTGGGAGCACTGGTGACTAACAAAAATAACTCAGGCAATCATTCATTGAACTGCACAATAAAGCCAAAAAGCATATAAAATTAGACAAATCCCTCATATATAAATCCACCCTAAAGTCTACCAACCACAACCCTAAGCAATTCTGGTCCACTATTAACAATATCCTCCACCCAGGGAAGGTTGATACCCCCCAGCTGTCCATTCCCCCCTCCTCCAGCACTATTGCTGAATCCTTCAACAAACACTTCACTGAAACTATAACATCTCAAAACAAACAACACTTCCCTACAACAGCCATCCCAACTCATAAACCTAAACCCCCCACTCCTCTTTTCTTCTTTACCTCAGTACCTGCCTCCAACATAAAAAGACTATTGTCAAAACTTAAACCCACCAAACTCGCAGCTGACAACCTCCCCTCTGAATACTTGAAAATTACATCTGATACACTAGCCTGCCCAGTTTCAATTCTAATTAACCATTCCATAACAGAAGAATATGTTTCCTTGATATGGAAAATATCCCACATCATTCCCCTCCACAAAGGCACCCCCTCTACTGACCTCTCCAATTACCGCCCTGTTGCTATCCTCTCCCCTCTCTCCAAGATACTTGAAAAATGTATCATCACCTAGGTCTCCAACTCCCTCCTAGCTAATAATCTCCTCTCCAAAACCCAACATGGTTTCAGGCCATATCACAGCACTACCTCTGCTCTGCTCTCCTTCATCAACACTATACGTCATCACAAAAACAACTTTTCTCTACTGCCGTATTTCTAGATCTCTCAAAGGCCTTTGACATGGTATCTCATGAGCTACTACTCTCTACTCTCCCCAACCTCTCCTTCTCACAACCAGCCTGCAACTGGTTCCACAGCTATTTACATGGGCACCAGCAATCAGTAATCTGGGATGATAACATATAACCTCGCCTCCCAGTTACACTCTGAGTTCCCCAAGGGTTTATACTTGGCCCTCTGCTATTCTCACTTTTCATTAACAACCTACATACTGCCACCACACAAGCATCTCTTATATAGTACACAGATGACTCTACTCTCATCTGCTCTGCCCCCACTCTACCAGAACTACAAGAACTCAAACAGTAATCATTCTCTTCTGTAGAAAGCTGGCTATCCAATGCTCAGCTCCTACTCAACCCAAGTAAGACAAAACTTCTCCTATTCCAACCTTCCAAAGCCACCCAAAACACCCCTCATTTCAACATTCTTGCCAAAGACAATACCATCATCTCTCCATCAGAACACACAAAATTGCTTGGTGTGGAAATAGACAACAAACTTAGATTTGACACCCACCTATCTCTCACAATAAAAAAAGTTCACAAGAAACTTGGTGCATTATATCGAAGCCGCCAATTCCTAACCATGGCAGCTAGAATCTCCATAGCCAATTCCCAGCCAATCTCCACCCTACTCTATGCATCCCCCATACTTATCAACCTTAAACAGACAGATCTACAGAGGCTGGATGCTTGTTACAACAAAATTGCTAAATCTGCCACTTGAACCTCCTACCACAGCCATCACTGTATCTTCCTTAAAGAACTAAGCTGGCTAGAACTCCCACAACTTCTTCACTTTAATCAACTCACCCTCGCTCATAAACGTATTAACCACCCCCTTAACATCCCTTCCCTTCAAACCCTTCTCCAACCCTATCACCCCACTAGGCCCCTAAGATCAAGCTACAAAAATCAACTCACTGTTATCAATCCCAAAAACTCAGCAAGAGAAGCCATATTTTCATGTACCATATCTAAACTTTGGAACAATCTTCCACCCTGTAACTACTCTACCTTCCAGCAGCCTTTTCAAGACTGCACTCAAATTCCACTTAAATTTGCACTGGCATTTTCCTTGTTCTAATCCAGACTAACACCCCCACCCTTACCCCCCCCCACCTATACTCTTAACCCAACTATATACTACTGCCACTACTTACCACAGTCAGAAATAGCTATTTGTCTTTACATACTTTAACATCTTGTCTGACAACTTTGTTAATAATATTATAAATAACAATAAACTATCTTAACTTGCAACATTTTCTGTATATACTGTTGATAATCAATATCTTGTTATTGTATTAAAGCCAACAACCTGTAAAGTTGTTTACTACTGCTGCAACTTTGGATCTGTATTTATCATGTACATGATGTGGAGCTTTTCTCCCTGGGCATCCACTGAAAAAGGACCTGCAACCAGACAGAATTTCCCTGTAAACAAATGTAAATAAATAAATGACTGTACAGTGTTTCCCCACATGGGGGATGCAGGAGGGATTCCTCCTGCATAACATAGTTTTCAACAGTTTGTACTTGCATCTGTTTGGCATTTATACCAGTCTCTCTCTCTCTCTCTCTCTCTCTCTCATGTGTGTGTGTGTGTGTGTGTGTGTGTGTGTGTATATATGTATATGTGTGTGTGTATATATATATATATATATATATATATATATATATATATATATATATATATATATACACACACACACACACACACACACACACACTGGATATAAAAAGTATAGACACCGGTTAAAATGCCAGGTTTTTGTGATATAAAAATTAGACCTCAATAAACCATTTCAAAATTTTTCCCACCTTTAATGTGACCTATAACCTGTACAATTCAATTGAAAAACAAGCAAATAAGTTAGGGGAAAAATATAAAAAATAAAAATTGTACAATAAGCTGGTTGCATAAGTGTGCACACCCTTAAACTAATACTTTGTTAAAGCACCTTTTGATTTAATTACAGCATTCAGTCTTCTTGGGTAGGGGCGGCCACGGTGGTGCAGCAGTTAGCGTTGTCACCTCACAGCAAGCAGTTCTCTGGTTCAATCCTTGGCTGGGGTGCCTTCTGTGTGGAGTCTGCATGTCCTCATTGTGGTAGTGTGGGTTTCCTCCGGGTGCTCCGGTTTCCTCCCACATCCCAAAGACATGCTGTAGATGGATTGGACACGCTAAATTGGCCCTAGATGGGAGTGTGTGTGCCTTCTGTGGAAGGTTGGGCACTGGGCTGGCAATGCGACACCGTAAAACCCCACTGCCAATCATGAGTGGACAGGTGACCTGCTGTGGTGACCCCTAACCGGGAAAAGCCGAAAGAAGAAGTCTTCTTGGGTAGGAGTCTATCAGCATGGCACATGCTGACTTGGCAATATTTACCCACTCTTCCTTGCAAAAGCACTCCAAATCTGTTACATTGCGAAGGCATCTCTTGTGCACAGAACCTCTTCAGGTCACCCCACAGATTTTCTATTAGATTTAGGTCTGGGCTCTAGCTGGGCCATTCCATTGCTTTAATTTTCTTCTGGTGAAGCCTTTCTTTTGTTGGCATGGATGTATGCTTGGGGTCACTGTTGTGTTGGAAGGTGAAATTCCTCTTCATCTTCATCTTTCTAGCAGATGCCTGAAAGTTTTGGGCCAAAAGTGAATGGTATTTGGAACTGTTCATAATTCCCTCCACCTTGATTAAAGCCCCAGTTCCAGCTGAAGAAATGCAACCCCAAAGCATGATACTGCCACCTCCATGCTTCACCGAGGGGATGGCCTTCTTTTGATGATACAAAGTGTTGTTTTTGCGCCAAACATACCTTTTAGAATTGTGGCCAAAAAGTTCAACCTTGGTCTCATCACCCCATAACACATGGCAGATGTGCTTAAAGATCTTAAAATGTTTTGCAGGACATTAGTGTTAAAAACTGAATTTCCACAAGTGACTGACAATATTAACTTATTTAAAAAACCTACCTTTTATACACCTAAAAGTAATTCAGTTGTTGATATGTTTTTGAATTTGTGTGCGACAGATATTAGGGAAGCGTTTTTACAAAAATGACATACTGCTTTTTACAATATGAATGCAGCTGAAGTAGAAGCCTTAAATGAGCTAAGGACATTTTTGTCATTGAAATTCGACCTGTGGATAAGGGAGGTGGGATTGTTGTACTAGATAAATTGTTCTATTATGAACAAATGTTGCAACATTTAAGTGAGGCTTCTGTTTATTTACAGGTTTCCAAGGGATTTATTAATGGGAATATGGAGAAAGTGTCATTTTTAGTGCTTGATCTGCTAATGTGTGGCTCTGTTTCTAAAGACTTGTTTAAATACTTTAATGTTGAACACCCTACTGTTCCTATACTATATGGTTTACCCAAAATACACAAGGATATGGTTAACCCACCCATGAGACCTATAGTGTCTAGTGTAGGGAGGGCAACTAAACCACTGTCAATATATGTGGAGATAACCCTTCATCCTGTTTTAGACACTCCGAGACACTGTGTTTTTCAAAATAGCTTTATGGTAAAGTTACTGGTGTCAAAAGTGAATATATTTTTGTGACCATGGATATAGAGTCTCTTTTTACAGTCATCCCTAACATCTGGGGTGTAAGTGACATTAGGGAATTTCTAATGGGGAGAAATGTATTTGCTAATGATAAAGTGAACTTAATATGTATGCTTTTGGATATTATCTTGGAGAATAATATATTTTTCTTCAAAAATGAGTTTTATCTTCATAGAGTTGGCATAGCTATGGGCACAGCTTGTGCTAATAGTTATGCCAGCTTAGTTCTTGCTCAATGGATAGAAATGCAAGTGTTATGCAATAATGATTTCTCCAGATGTATCATCTGGTACACCAGGTTTGTGGATGATATATTTTTCTATGGGGAGGGTCACTCTAATTACGTCATAAGTTTGTAGAATACTTCCAAAATACGATGTCCTTTTTGAGACTCACTTGTCAGTACTCAAGAAATGAAATACATTGTCTTGATGTAACTGTTAAGAAGACAGACTTTGGATCTGTGAGCACTAGTTTGTATAGGAAACCAACACGTAAGAATGCCCTCTTACACAAGAACAGTATGCATCCCAGACATGTTGCTAGGAATGAGGTAAGAGGTCAGGTCTTGAGAATATTGAGGCTACATAGTGAAGATACCCAGATGAGAGAAGCGTTACAGCAACTGAAAAATAAGTTTTTATCTAGGGGATATACAGCAAAAGAACTGGACCGTTGTATTGATCGATGTCTTGAAGGGAGAGAATCTAAGGGTAAACCTTATTTTTCTGATGTGGTACACACCTATAACATGAATTAGAGTACCAATCATAACAATATTAGAATTCTATTGACATACTTTAGCAATATCAATGTTTTCTGAGATATATTTAAGAAGAACTGGAATGTACTAAAAGCATCAGATCAGCTTAGGAAAATAGTGTGGGAGATAGATTATTTATAAAGGTAAAGAGGCGCCTATCATTAAAGAGACAGCTTTGTTATAGACCTTGTAAATATGGCACATTTGTTGATTCACAGAGACTTGGGACTTATTTCTTGTAGGGGATGCTCAGCATGTAGTCATATACACATGGGACCTAACTATAGGCACCCTAGTGAGGGTTTCGTAATAGAGTGTAGGTTCTATGCTGATCGCAGGATCTGCAATGTAGTTTGTTTTAGCTATTGCGTGTTCTGCCATGTGTAGTATATTGGAAAGACTAACCGCTCTTTTAAAAAGCGTATTTTAGAACTTATTAGAGATATTAGGAATGGTAAAGAAAGGGGTGCCTTAGCTAAACACGTTATAGATAATTGTCCACAGCATAAGTTTAGATTTTTTGTGTTAAAAGTGGTTACTGACATTAGAGTGGTGTGACATAAAGAATAGGACAGAGTCAGCTAAACAGAAGTGGATTTTTCAGTTTGGAGCTGACAAAATAAATGATGCAGTCAAACCATTCCTATGAGCATGTAGACTGAAGCATTAACGCATAAGGGGGTTCTCTATTATTATTACTACTATATGTATTTTTTATTATTAACCTAGCCACTGGGGATGCACAAGCCAGTGCATTTCTTTGTGCCGGTCCCAAGCCCGGATAAATGGGGAGGGTTGCATCAGGAAGGGCATCCGGCGTAAAATTTTGCCAAATCATACATACAGACAATAGTACAGAAATACATACCGGATCGGTTGAGGCCCAGGTTAACAAAGACCGCCACTAGTACTGTTGGCCAACAGGGTGCTGGCAGAAATTGGGCTACTGTTGGCTGAAGGAGGAGAAGAGGGGGAAGGCATGCCCGAAGGCAGGTAAAGGCTAGGACTGTGATAGTGAGGGTCGGAACTTTGAATGTTGGCAGTATGACTGGTGTAGGGAGAGAGCTAGCTGATATGATGGACCGAAGAAAGGTTGGTATATTGTGTGTGCAAGAGACCAGATGGAAGGGGAGCAAGGCTAGGTGTATTGGAGGTGGTTTCAAATTGTTTTATCATGGTGTGGATGGGAGGAGAAATGGCGTAGGCATTATCCTGAAGGAACAGTATGCTAAGAGTGTTTTGGAGGTGAAAAAGTGTCGGATAGAGTAATGTTTATGAAGCTGGAAGTCGATGGTGTAATGATGAATGTTGTTACTGCATATGCTCCACAAGTTGGGTGTGCGATGGATGAGAAAAAAAAATTGGAGTGAGTTGGATGAAGTGGTGATGACTGTACCCAAGGGTGAGAGACTGGTGATTGGAGCAGATTTCAATGGCCATGTTGGTGAAGGAAACAGAAGGGATGAGGAAGTGATGGGTAGGTATGGTGTTAAGCAAAGGAATGCAGAAGGTCAGATGGCAGTGGATTTTGCAAAAAGGATGGACATGGCTGTGATGAATACATATTTTAACAAGAGGGAGGAGCATAGGGTGACATACAAGAGTGGAGGAAGATGCACACAGGTGGATTATATCTTATGTAAAAGGGCCAGTCTGAAGGAGATTGGAGACTGTAAAGTGGTGGCAGGGGAAAATGTAGTTAGGCAGCATAGGATGGTGGTTTGTAAGATGACATTGGTGATCAAGAAGAGGAGGATGAGTGTGAGGGCAACACCAAGGATCAAATGGTGGAAAGTGAAAAAGGGTAATTGTGAGGTGATGTTTAGGGAAGAGTTAAGACAGGAACTGGGTGGCAGTGAAGAGTTACCGAATAGCTGGGTAACTACAGCAGCGCTAGTAAGAGAGATGGCTAGAAAGGTGCTTGGTGTGACATCTGGAACGAGGAAGGAGGACAAGAAGACCTGGTGGTGGAATGAAGAAGTACAGGAGAGTATACAGAGAAAGAGGTTGGCGAAGAAGTGGAATTGCCAAAGAGATGAAGAAAGGAGACAAGAGTATAAGGAGATGAGGTGCATGGCAAAGAGATAGGTGGTGAAGGCTAAGGATAAGGCGTATGAAGAGTTGTATAAAAGGTTGGACCTTAAGGAGGGAGAAAAGGACCTGTACTGATTGGCTAGACAGAGGGACCGAGCTAGTAAAGATGTGCAGCAGGTAAGGGTGATAAAGGATAATGAGGGAAACATACTCACAAGTGAGGAGAGTGTGTTGAGCAGATGGAAAGAGTATTTTGAGGGGTTGATGAATGAAGAGAATGAGAGGGAGAGAAGGTTGGATGATGTGCGGATAGTGAATCATGAAATGCAGTGGATTAGCAAGGAGAAAGTAAGGATAGCTTTGAAGAGGATGAAGAACAGAAAGGTTGTTGGTCCAGATGACATACTTGTGGAAGCATGGAGGTGTTTAGGTGAAATGGCAGTGGAGTTTTTAACTAAATTGTTTAATGAAATCTTGGAAAGTGAGAGAATGCCTGAGGAATGGAGAAAAAGTGTTTTGGTACCGATTTTTAAGAATAAGGGTGCTGTGCAGAGCTGTAGCAACTACAGAGAGATTAAACTGATCAGTCACAGCATGAAGTTATGGGAAAGAGTAGTGGAAGCTAGGTTAAGAAGGGAGGTGATGATTGGTGATGAACAGTATGGTTTCATGCCAGGAAAGAGCACTACAGATGTGATGTTTGCTCTGAGAGTGTTGATGGAGAAGTACAGAGAAGGTCAGAAGGAGTTGCATTGTGTCTTTGTGGATTTAGAGAAAGCATATGACAGGGTGCCTAGAGAGGAGTTGTGGTATTGTATGAGGAGGTTGGGAGTGTCAGAGAAGTATGTAAGAGTGGTACAGGATATGCACAAGGGTAGTGTGACAGTGGTGAGGTCTATGGTGGGAGTGACAGATGCGTTTAAGGTGGAGGTGGGATTACATCAAGGATCAGCTCTGAGCCCTTTCTTATTTGCAATGGTGATGGACAGGTTGACAAACAAGATCAGACAGGAGTCCCCGTGGACTATGATGTTTACAGATGACATTGTGATCTGTAGTGAGAGTAGGGAACAGGTGGAGGAGACCCTGGAGAGGTGGAGATATGCTCTAGAGAGAAGAGGAATGAAGGTCAGCAGGACTAAGACAGAATATATGTGTGTGAATGAGAGGGAGGATAGAGGAATGGTGAAGATGCAGGGAGTAGAGGTGGCAAAGGTGGATGAGTTTAAGTACTTGGGATCAACAGTTCAGAGTAATGGTGAGCGTGGAACAGAGGTGAAGAAGAGAGTACAGGCAGGATGGAGTGGGTGGAGAAGAGTGTCAGGAGTGATTTGTGACAGACGAGTACCAGTAAGACTGAAAGGGAAGGTCTAAAAAAGGGTAGTGAGACCAGCTATGTTATATGGGTTGGAGACAGTGGCACTGACAAAAAGGCAGGAGTCAGAGCTTGACGTGGCAGAGCTGAAGATGTTAAGATTTGCACTGGGTGTGACGAGGATAGACAGGATTAGGAATAAGAATATTAGAGGGTCAGCCCAGATTGGAAGGTATGGAGACAAAGCCAGAGAGGCAAGATTATGTTGGCTTGGACATGTGCTGAGGAGGGATGCACAGTATATTGGGAAAAAGATGTTAAGGATGAAGCTGCCGGGTGACGGGAAAAGAGGAAAGCCTAAGATAAGGTTTATGGATGTGGTGAGAGAGGACATGCAGGTGGTTGGTGTGACAGAGCAAGATGCAGAGGACAGGAAGAAATGGAAACAGTTGATCTGCTGTGGTGACCCCTAACGGGAGCAGCCGAAAGAAGATATATCTTTTATTATTATATTTGTGCTAATGTATGTATCCTTTTAAATAAGTGATGCTGTTTTTTATGTGATTTGATTGATTGCAAGATTTTATTGGTTGTTTTTGAATGGAGAGGCTGTTCAATGTTATATCTGTTGAATTTACTTTGTTAATGGCAATCTGATGAAGCAATTTTATTGTGAAAGCACTTACTACTGTTTTACTATCTTCAATTAAAATTTTTAGCCTGTGGTTGTGTGTTCTGGTGTTTTGCTTATTTTTTGGAATTTATCTACTACTCTTGTGATTGTTCTTAGCCTGGGAAGCTATCATGACCTCATAATAGGCCTTGTTAAACTTTAACAGACCTTTTAGTTTCTTCGGTTTGTTTTGGAATTGTGACCAAAAAGTTCAACCTTGGTCTCATCAGACCATAACACATTTTCCCACATGCTTTTGGGAGTCTTGATGCATTGTTTTGCAAATTTTAGCTGGGCCTGGATGTTCTTCTGTGTAAGAAAAGGATTCTGTCTTGCAACCTTACCCCATAGTCCAGACATATGGAGAATATGGGAGATTGTTGTGGTACACAACCAGTACTTGCCAGAAATTCCTGCAGCTCCTTCAGTGTTGCTGTAGGTCTCTTGACAGCCTCCCTGACCAGTTTTTGTCTTGTATTTTCATTGATTTTGGAGTGACGTCCGGTTCTTTGCAATGTCACTGTTGTCCCATATTTTCTCCACTTTTTGATGCCTGTCTTCACTGTGTTCCATGGTATATCCAATACTGTGGAAATTGTTTTGTACCCTTCTCCTGACTGATAAATTTTAACAATGAGATCCCTTTGATGCTTTGTAAGCTCTCTGCAAACCATGGCTTTTGCTGTAGCAGACAACTAAGTAAATGTCAAGAAAATCTTACTAGGACAGCTGAACTTTATTTGGGGTTAATCAGAGTCTCTTTAATTGATGGCATGTGTGTACCCAAGAAGACTGAATGTCGTAATTAAATCAAAAGGTGTTTCAACAAAGTATTAGTTTAAGGGTGTGCACACTTATGCAACAAGCTTACTGTATGTTTTTTATTTTTTATATTTTTCCCCTAGCAGATTTGTTTATTTTTCAATTGAACTGTACAGGTTATATGTCACATTAAAGATGGGAAAAGTTTTGAAATGATTTATTGTAGCCTTATTTTTTTATATCACAAAAACCTGCTATTTTAACAGGGGTGTGTACACTTTTTATATTCACTGTATATGTATATATATATATATATATATATATATATATATATATATGTGTATGTGTGTATGTGTGTGTGTGTGTGTGTGTGTGTGTGTGTATATATATATATATATATAGAATTCACTAGGTAAATAACCTTAAGAACATTATACAAATATTTTTTCTATTTTATTTTCTGTTTTTTTTTTTTTTTTTTTTTTTTTTGAGCCACATTGACTCCATTACCTGCAAGTCATAAGCCCTCTAAGTCAACTGTCCCATTTGCTTCCTCCATCACTGAGGATGAGAGCTGACTGACAGAGGCCATCAATAAGGTTGTTTCAAGAGTAGTTCAGTATTTTTTGTCTTAGGTCCTAACCCCAAGCATCTTGCCTGCCCCACGACAACCTGTAGATGAGATATGTAATGAACATAAGTGCTGAACTGTCTCTCACTTCTGCAAAGGGTTGATATTTATTTATTTTTTATTCGCTACATTTGTTTGGTGGGAAAGTCTGACAGAGCAATGACAACTCTTTTTCCAGAGGCCCAGGAAGAAAAACTCCAACTGATATAAATATAAACAAATAAGATACAGTATACAGAGCAGTTTACAAAGACAGCAAACATCTGCTAAGACAATGGAGTACAATAAAATCCACATTTACAAGCAATGAACAGAGTTGCATTCATATTGCAATATACAGTACACAAGCAGATCAGCAGGAGGTCCCACATGGAGACACCACTTGTTTGTTTCCACTGTCTCCATCAAACTAAGCAGACCTTGCACATGTGCACCTGGGTATGCACCCACCTCATCCACCCCTGAGAGAGGTCAGTGGGCTCCATCTCTTTACTCCTCTCTCTTACCACACAACTAGTCCAGTCCACTAACTGAACCCTAGATGCCTGGGTCACAGTCAGTGCTTCATCCCGCTGCACCTCAGAGTCAGGTGCATTATTCTCTGTTTGAATTCAATTGAGTTTTCAGTAATGTATTAGTGAAGTACCTCACGGGATGCGCAGTACCAAGTCCTGCCCAAACCCCACCTTTCCCCCAAGATTTCCTGATGGTATGGTAAATCTATTAAATATTCATGCATATGCTGGCATGAATATTGATCTCTTTGTCATGCATCCATTGATAATGGCCAGAAGTACACATACGTTTCAACTGTCCCCGTTTTGTGGCTCAACATTTTCCTATTTTCTTCCTGATGCCACCTAAAACTGACAGTTTAGGGAAAAAGATGGTGGATTACAATGTTTTATGACATATGTCAGCGGTTTGATGCATTGGTAGGGAAGGATAGGAAGGTGACAGACATTTGAATGAGCAGAAGCAGTGACTGTACTTACAGCATAAATAAGGAAGAAGCAGGGTTTATATTGTTCTGTTGGTACAATACATGGCACAATACATTTGGTGGCAACAGCTGTGACTTGAATTAAATCATGTTGCAAAGATCTCGGTCACTGAAGTGAAAGCACAGGCCTAAGATATAGTTTTATCATCCTTTTCTTCATGATCATATGTGTCTGTATCATTGCTGGTATTGTCTGATCACTTTTCTAAGTTTACTTTTAAAACGACTTATCAGCGCCCCTCATCATTTGCAAGACCTTCTCTGCATTTTTCCCTGCATTTTATTTTCCTAAAAATGCCTGTAAAATGAAGCACACCATATTAGGTGTGAATAAACCCTGCACAGTGAAGTTGCGCCTTCATATCCTTAAGTTCTTTTCTCTTGAGCTAAGAACCTCATCATTCTGTCTACCATTCTGATTTATTTCTAACTTTCCATGTAATAATACATTAGTTATAATAATCACAACTCATTCGGTTTCCCCACTCATTCTCAGTTCCTACTCTCTGTAGTGTACTGTACTCTGTATCTCTGTTTCATTAGTCTCACTGCGTTCTTACTCAGACTGCTTCCATTCTTTGTCAGTTGCCCCAGATTTGATTTTGTCCAGTAACTTATTGCTTTTCAACTTTCTTGTATGGCACAGAGAGGGAAATAAATAGACGTGTGTTAGACAAATGTTTTCTTTGCAGCAGCTGCATTCCTTCCTTCTCATCTCTGTACTATCAGCATCTGTCAATGCATATTGGGATTGTGGTCTGTAGTGGTGCTCAATGAAATACTTAGTAGAATTAAGGTCCTTGGTATGACTGGAAAGCACCATGTAGATCTGTTAACTATATACTAGGTGAAATAGTAATCCTTTTATTTCAGGTATCACTGTTGTCTGGTTTCGTGGATTTACAGTACTTTTACATCCTTTCCCCTGTCTGTGAACTACAATACACAATTTAATCTAGTTTGCATTTGGTAGTGCAAGTACTACTTACTTATTACTGATGCGTCCAGTGTGTTTCTAAAGAAACAACAAACTAGGAGTCAATTCCTTTCTACAGTTAATTAATGAAACCTGGAACCAATGCCCTTCAACTGCATCAATATGCAAAAGGTACAACCAATGTATTCATGATGTCACATGGAAATCTGCATACCTGTCAGTCACCATCCACTTCCACACTCCTTTCCCCATCAATCATTATGGACACCCCCACTTCTGCGCAGACCCGGTGCGAGGTACTTACTTTACTAACATAATGCCGAGTTTTCTGTATTACACTGAAAAGAAAAGGAGGGATAATGAGTAGATAGCCACAGACTCAAAAACTCTGTTCCCAGTATCATATAGGCTAAAACATGCTAGTTATTTTGTCATATATGTTTTTAGAGCACTTAATTTGTTGCAACTAAATAAATAAAAGTAACTCAATGCACTTATTATTAGCTATTACTGTTGTTTATTTAGTGAATATCATACATTCATATGGCAAATAAAGGATCGTAAGATCATAGGAGATTACGAGGCTATCGACTCAGAGGTCATTTTAAGCCTAGCCATTTCATGCCAATGTAATACCATAGAAGTGTTAGTCAATACTCAATATTGCATTTAGTAATGGTTGCCCATGTCCAGGAAGGTTGTGGGCACTATTCCCGGTATGAATTTACAGTGCCCCATCCACTCATCCAGGTTCCTCATGAACAGTGTCATAGAGATGCTCTGTTTCACATGAATAGGTAGCCTATTTCAAAGAAGCAGCAGTCATTGAGAGATAAATCTGTCCCTCTAGCATGTCCTATTTAAGTTGCAGGTCATATTTAGGTCTCTGCAACGGGGAGCCATAGTCCCATTTGATTTACAGATATGCAGCAAGTCCATTAGGTTTGGGTCTGAGATTGCTCTCTATGCCAGGCATAAGTCTCCCCTAAGAAGTCTATATGATACAGATTATAGTCACAGGGACTTTAGTTGGTCTATGTACGGCATGTGCTGGAGTCCCTTGATCTTCTTAGTTAGAAACCTCTGAGGTCTCTCCAACTGCTGCAGGTACTTTGTACAGTACATACTACACGGGGAGTTATACTCAATTATGGGCTGGATTAGTGCTGAGTATAGAGGGTTTATAACCTCTTTTGCTCTCAAGGCAATCACTTTACTAATCAAGTGTGCTATGCAGAAAGCCTTCAGTACTACAGTAGATACATGGTGGTCGAAGTTAAGGCCGCAGTCAACTTCTGTTCCCAGGTCCCTTACCACTTTGTGGGTACCTAGGGTATTGTTATTGATTTGATAGTGTGAAGGGACATTGTTTGTGCCGAAGGGAATGATGATGCATTTTTATGCATTCAGTTTGAGACCATGACTAAGACACCAGTCACTGGTTTGCATAAGACCCTCCTGGAGTATACTGACATCATTTGCGAATTCAATAATTGTACCCAGTTTGCAGTAGTCTGCAAACCTGGTAAGCCACAACCCCTTAGTTTTGACCTGTGCTTCTGAGAAGTATATACCAAACAGTAGGGGGCTCAGCACTGACCCCTGTGGCACCCCATTAGTAACAGGTTTGTCGGTTGATGTGGAGTCACCCACTCTGATAGTGTGTGTCCGGTTTGTGAGCCAGTTAGCAAGCCATCTTACAACAAAGGTGTTTACATTCCATTTGCTAAGTTTATCAGTAATGCCTGAGTGTGGGATTATGCTGAAAGCCTTTGCCAAGTCGAGGTATGCTGTGTGCACAGATTCACCCTCGTCAATGGCCTTGGTCACATTTTCAAAAAATTCCAACAGATTTAACAGGCAAGATCTGCCCTTGACAAAGCCAAATTGGGTAGCTTCCAGGGTTTGGAGGTCACCTATGTCTATTTATGAGGTCCATGTTGATACGTTCCATAGCCATAGGGATGAAGCTGGCCAGGCTTATGAGTCTGTAATTCCCTGGGTCTGTTGCTAGGCCTCCTTTGTGGAGGGGAATAACTGTTGCTGTTTGTCACAAAAGGAAATACTGCTAGCACAGCCATCTGGAATTTTGTAAATAATTATATGTCATTTGCGAATACTAATGTGATTTATATAGAAGTGTGACAGAAGGAGATACTGCCAGCGTAGCTATCTGGAATTTTTTAAATAGTTATATGTCATTTGTGAATATCAGCATGATGCAGTTGCTTGTATTACCACTATATTAGAACTGTATGTTATGTGTGTATCAAACTGCTGGTTCAGAAGTGTGTGTTGAACAGGGTTTGTACAGTGCAGATCTAAAAAGATGTATCCACAGTGTACCCTACTGGAACATAGAAGAATAACTTGCAAAACTTAAGAATAGTTGAGATTGAAGTACTTTATCACTGGGCCATAAACAAGAGATTTTATCTTTCAGTTTCAGTCAATAGGAGGCAGGAAGTCTGTACTAGGGGACTCTCAGTGTTTCCTTGAAAGATAGATAATTACTAGGCTTGAGATGTAGAAATGTTTTATATTTTTAGGACTTCCAGGATCTGCAAACATCTGAGGAAAATCTTTTCTGTATTTTTCACAGGGAGATGCTAAATGTTGGTATTTTCTTACAATGGGGGTTTAGCTTGGGAACTAAAGTCAGATGACAAAAAGTGATGTCACCCAAGCTAACCCAGCAGTAATATTTGATATTAATTTAAGAACTCTCTGAGAGAGAGAGAGAGAGAGAGGGGCATTTTTTATTTGCCTTTGACCGACAGCATCAGCTGGGAAAAATCCACTCACCATTTCTGCCTGCTTGCTATTCTGTAAGTAAGTTTTTAGGGCATAGTAACTCTTTTAGATTCAGACAGGAATATAGTAAAGTATAGTTTAGATGTTTTCTTTATTTATTTGAGACTGTCCTGCAGTGTTGTGCAACCTTCCTGAGCTCCATTGGTGTGAATGAGTTAAATATTTCCTGTAGTTTTCAACTCTGATGTAACTGATTACGTACTCAGTATTGTCTTGTTTTTTTATTATTTGTTATTAAATATATTTAAACCTATCATTGTGGATGATATTTGCAAGACATATTTATGCTCTGAGAGTACTTGCATATGTATTTGGGGACATTGTGGGCCACTCCTGATAGCCTTGCTCTTGGTCAAACTACCAATTGGATTAATAGTAACATTACACAGTAAGATTGGACACCCTTTGCTAAGGGCCTTAAAGTAGCTGATAAAGAGTTGACTGGTGGCACTAACTACTTTATGGTCTGGGCAAAAGGAGGCATAGCTAGTAAATCTGTCCCAGCCTTTTCCAGGTGTGTGTGTGTGTGTGTGTGTGTGTGTGTGTGTGTGTGTGTGTGTGTGTGTGCGTGAGTGTGCGCGTGTGTGTGTGTATGTGTGTGCGTGAGTGTGCGCGTGTGTGTGTGTGTGTGTGTGTGTGTGTGTGTGTGTGTGTGTGTGTCAGCTACTTGGGCAGGGACACGATGCACTGGTTGGACAAAGAGGATGCTGGAGGTCTTAGCTTGGCCACTCAGCTAAGATCTCAACTCTGTAGCTGTGCCAGTGGGGAGTCTTACTGGGAATCTGGAGAAAGAGGGAGAAACCAGCCCCAGACTGACTGTGATCTCTGTGTGCTCTTAAAAGAAATTGCATTTTACTGTGTGTATTTATCATCCTCCCAGTGTGTACGTTCCTCACTGTTGCCAGTGGTGAGGATTGAGGCTTCATGACTACTGGGCCAGTGATGGGGCATCAAATTGTTCTCCATTTCGCAGGAATAAAGCCTGCTGTTAGACTATGAATGAAAAGGGTACTTGATGATGCTAGTTCATGTTTTAGCCTGTTAAGAAGACAGCCTGGGATACCATCTTGTCCCACAGAGGCTGTTTTTTTTGCCTTGGACAAGGCTTTGATGAGCTGTTTTTCAGATATGTGGGGTGGAGGAGAAATTTGGGGTACGGTTTGTGATAGTTTTGGAGAGGATAAGGGAGTGCAATTTTCACCAAATCTATCCACTAGCAGGTTTGCTATCTCTGTGGGGTCAGTGTGTGTGTGATACCATTGGTCACTAGTTCTGTACGTGCTTTGGCCCTGCCTTTTAGGCTCCGTATGTAGCTGTGAAAGGCCTTATGGTTATCCTTGGCTGTGCTAGCTATATTTTTCTCAAAGAAGCCCTTAGAGAATTTGACAGGTTGCCTTATTTGCCTGTTGAGGCTGAGGAGGGTGCTTTTCCATTGTTGGGGTCTCACCTTTGTTTTCTTGGACAGCAACTTTTTGCATTTATTGTAAAGTTTGTTTATAATAGATGTCCACCATGGCAGTTTGTTTTTACTTGGGGATCTGGCTTTGATTCCTTCTGGTACAGCTTAGTCTATACACTTATGCAAGTGGTTGTATAGGGCTGTAGGGTAAGCTTTGGTGTAGTTAACACATCCAGCCTGGGGTGAGGCTCAGAATGCATTTATATCTTCCCCTAGGAGGGTATATTTTGCCTTGGTGAAGTCTTTTTAGTCTGATTTCGCCCATTGTGAGTTATGGTGTTAGAGTCAGCATGAAGGTGACTGATTTGTGGTCAGATTTAACCAATGAGGATCCAACAGTTGTGGTAGTGCACCTGTTTGACATGTTAGTGAGGACCAGATCTAGTAAGTTCCTCTTGTTAGGGTATGAGCAATTTGTTCCAGGGTATCTGAGTTAACAAAGTCGAGGAAGTTTTGCACTAGCGACTTAGGGCTAGCATAGGTTTCCCAGTTGATGGTGGTATAATTGAAATTCCACATAACCAGAGTGTTCAGTAATATTTGGATGTCTCCAGTTTGGTCAGGTAGGCTTTATGCACATTATGACCTATGGAGGGGAATCTACAACTGGCTATGACTTGGAAGGGGGTCTTACCCACCGTAACCTGAACGTGGAGTAACTCTATGGAGTTGTCCAGTTTAACTAGACAGGAGGTGAATAAATCTCTAATATAGACAGAAACACCACCTCCATTGGTTCTCACATGTTCATTTTGCGGTCTGAAGTTGTGGAAGGCATTGTAGCCTTGCAAGGCCGAGGTACTCTCTCAAGCCTTGAACTAGGTTTCTGTGACTGCACAGACATCTACATTTTCCAGAAATAGAAGTGCTTCCAGTGTGTGCAGATTTTGGCTTAAGCTCTTAGCGTTTAGCAGCATGACCCTTATTTTGTTACGACTGACAAATTTCACATTGGTAAGTTTGTTTCCAAGACCTTGCCTAAAAAAGGCACTATGGGGGAGGCATAGCTTTTGCCAGCAGCGGAAAGCCTAGAGGTACCAAGTGCAAACCGTTTCTGACAAAGCAGCAAGGTTTGTTGACCATGACTTCAGGCTGACAGGAACTGGATCCCCTTTGAATGATACCAAAAACTAAGCCAATTATTGAAATCAATTTTTTGTTTATACTGTGGCATCATTCTAGGTGAGGGTAGTATGCTGCTCAAGGCTAGGGACATACCCACCTGTGACATGTACTCAGAGAGCTCAATCAGGTGTCTGTTTATATAGTTCAGTGAGGTACATCTCAGGTTGTTCAATCCAACATGAACTATGACAGAATCATAATGGTACTTGTTGCTCAGAGTCCTGAGTGCATGCATGATCTGACGAATCCTAGCACCAGACAGGCAGCTGTCTGTGACTTTCTCCTTGTCCAGTCTGGTGAGTGTAACATCTGTGTGTCTCACTATTGAGTCTTCAATGACTAGAAAATTTCATTTTTGAGTATTATGCCTTACAGGGTTGGAAGGTGAAACACTGGTATTGCTATGTGTCATGAGTGCTGTGGGAACTGTGTTAGGTGTAGCAATCTTGTGTTTTGGAGGTCTCTGGTAGGTTTTTTGAGAGAACCTCCATGTATGTTGATTTTTCTGTTGGATGCGTACTATGTGTATGAGTAGTGGTACTAGGTGCATGTGTAGTGGTGGGTGGGTTGACAACCTCTTCTGTATTAATTTTTGAGTGTGAGGGAGCATGGATTCAAGATTCATGGTGTAGCTACATCTCTCACATTCTGTACTAGAGTGAGTTATTAGTAGAGGATTGTCAGTGTATATGAGGCAATTGCTACACTGCCTCAAGAGACCCAAGTCAACAAGGCTGGCAGGAGAAACAAGGGTGGTCCAATTGGCCAAAATGCTAGTTGAAGACTTATCACTATGGGGGCTTTTCAGGATCAATCAAGGAAGAGTTCAGTGGATGGATATTTCGGACTGTTTTTTTTTTTTTTCTTTTGGTAGTTTAATAGGTTTCAGCTCACTAGCAGAATTTCTTTGACGAGGAAAGTATTAAGAATGGATCTATATTAGAACACCGAACTTTCTAAATTTTGAGTGTTCTAATATTGACCCGTTTTCAGCGAATGCTGAAAATATCGAAGAAACAGAAAACCAAATTGTTTCCTAGGGAAAGAATTTGGTTGTCCGTTTCTGTTGCTTTGGTATTTTCAGCACTGTGGTGGAACGTTACAGGTCAGGTTCAGGTAAGTGTGCAATTGTGTGGACGTGAGGATTAGGGCGGGGTAGGTGAGTTAGGGTTAGGGTGCAGGTGAGGTGACTGTGCGATAGTGACGGACCTTAGGGTTAGGGTTTGGGTTAAGGTAAGTGGATAGTTAGTGGTGTATATATAGTTTAGTGTAGGGTTAGGTGTAACAGTTTAAGTGCATGTGTGTGGATTGCTGTTTGTTTGGTGTGCTTGTGTTGTGTGTATGTGTTTTGGAACAGCAAATTTTTTCCCTAGGAAAAAATTGGCTGTTCTGTATGCTCGATGTTTTAAATTTTCAATTAATAGGGTTCGATATTAGAAAACTCGAAATTTTGAAAATTCGGTGTTCTAATATAGACCCTTAAGAATGAGGGCTACACTAATGTGTTACAGCTATATCTAAGGGATAAACTGTTGAATGAATCTATCCAGCTATGGTGCACAACTGCACAGCATTTCAGAAGAAGAAACTAATGCAACTCTGCCTTCACAAAGGGCAAAGAATGATCTATGTGTACCATATAATCAAACCACTTCCCTCATTTGTTCAGAGAAAAGTGTTCTTGACTCATCTGAAATGTTAAGCTTTTCTCTTGCTATACAGAATTTAAGTAATACACTTCTTTTTAACACAGGCAGGAAAGGTGGATTTCTGTGATGGTCAGAAGACTGCAAGTTCCATCCTCACATAAGGTGCTTTGATTCAAAAACCAATACTGACAGTGCAACACAGCATTATAAGGGCTGATGTACTGTCCTCTTGTTGAAAGATTAAACTGAAGTCTCATCTGCTAATGTTGGTGATAGCTTAAGTAGATGTTAAATACTACATAATAATTAACAAAAAGAATGGAGAAATTTCTCCAGTGTCCTGACTAAATGTCACCCTTCTATATAAATACCACCTATGAGCTTTCTGAAAGTAGCAACAAGCATAATGAGATTAACCTGGTTAACAAAGTAAATAATAACAGTTCACTATTACAGATTTCCAAACACATTGTTTTGAATGGGTGAAATATGTTCTGCTCGTCATTTTCCATACTTTCCAAGGGGAAAATAGTAACAAGAAAAATTCTGTAAACCAGAAACTTTGGTTATATGACACCTGAAATTTGTGTATTTATGTATTTGTTTCCTTCTTCATTATTTATGCAGATAGGTGAGGTAGACCACAAGGGTCCTTTTCAGTCACAACCAATTTACAGTTATTAGACAAATACTTAAGAGGCAAGTATATACTTAACAACATTAGGGAAGCTTACAAAATCTGTAAAGTCTCATATGTGCAGTTTACCGTGCTTAAATGATGTATTTGCAAGCACCTCAGATGAACAGTTGGGATACAGACGTAGTATAGTACCTTCCAAAGGGCCACTATTCAGAAGAAGCAGACTATCAATGGTCTTCAGAAACATATGATTGGTACCTTTAGGAATATGGATACTCAAGAATTACTTCAACAGCTGCCAGACTTCAGTCCAATAACTGAACTGAAAGAGAAAAAAAAGTAACAACTGAAGGAAGCAGTGGAACAGACAGCTGTACAATACAGAAATTATTATTTTTGTGACCTTTTACTCTGCACCGGTTATATTGGGTGTATATTAAAAGCACAAAGGTGTACTTACCCGCAGACACATATTCCGCGAACCGCAAATACACAGAACACCCAAAACCGCGAAATTCAAAAACTTGAACCATCATAGTTAACCCACCCTACCGCCTGCTACATACTACCTACCCAAACAAACTAAATAAACCACATACATACACTAACCAAAACCCTACTTCTAACCCTAAACTAAACCCTA